>NW_016823795.1:380499-386168 GCF_001698545.2 Rhinopithecus bieti
CAGATCTCAGCTCACTGCAAGCTCTGCCTCCTGGGTTTACGCCATTCTCCTGCCTCAGCCTCCCGAGTAGCTGGGACTACAGGCACCCGCCACCTCGCCCGGCTAGTTTTTTGTATATGTTAGTAGAGACGGGGTTTCACTGTGTTAGCCAGGATGGTCTCGATCTCCTGACCTCATGATCCGCCCGTCTCGGCCTCCCAAAGTGCTGGGATTACAGGCTTGAGCCACCGCGCCCAGCCGAAATATAACTTCTTAGCATGGCTTTCTGTATGCTTCTCTTTCCAAGATTTGTTCTATCAAGAAAATAAGTTTAAGGGCCAACAGGACAACCTGTATAGCATGGTGAATAAAAGCCAAGAAAAGAGACTCTTTCAAGAAGGAGAGGATTGTCAGTTGTTGGCTAAGAGATTAAGTGAGAGATGATCTGAAAGGTGTCTGTGGAATGAGTATTCTTAGGAAAAATATTTCCATCCCACGCTGTCATCCCTGCTTTTCTGATCCAACCTCTCCTCCCCCAGCTTAGGCATTTATTAAGAAAAGCCTTATAACCAGTTCCTGTTCCTAGTCTCTTCTCTTATTACTACCTGTGTAATTATGAATTAGGTCTTTCGTGACGTCTTTCTTAAATTGATAAATATTATTCCCTCTTTCCAACTTCTGTTAAAACTGAATTTTAAGCTATATTTTCTCCTCTAATAATATAATCATTATGCATACTTTAAGTTACCATTTAAATTTTTTCTCTATATAGAAATATTTGGAATATTTTGCATTATCCTTAAGTGATGCCCACATTTGCACTTATATTGGATTTTTAAATTGTTCTATACCAGAACCAGAAGATGATGATGTCATAAGAAATATTATTAGGCTACGAGAAAAGCTTGGTTGGCAAACTGTATTACCGCAGCACAGTTTGAAATATGGAAGTTCCAAAACTGCAGTTCAGAAGATTACTTTAAAGGTATTGTTCTATTTTATTTAATTTTGATCTTTAAAATCAATGTTGAAATTATATTTTATTTCATTTCAGATATTATGTCAAAGTCAAACATTACATCAATATCAAGTTACAGTTATTTCGTGGTAAATGCAAAAGTATTTGACATCATTTCGTTTTACTTATTTAAGAAATGGAGAATAGATCAAGCATATAAACTTTAAGTCTATAACACATCAAAATGTTTGTGTTTGTCCCCTCTCATCACTTTCTCTGAGTGAGTCCCCAGGAAAGGTGTATCTTCTGCCTGAAACTTGAATCTACTGTTTGGTTTCTGGATATCACTTTTTCTGTGATTTAAGAAGAAATTGTTAGGTAATGTAACATTCTATTCTTCTCACACTCTTAACTCCCTGGTACCTGATTTTCTATCTCATCTGGTCTGTGTTTCCTTATGCTATTCATTTTTTTCTTACTCATTAGCCTCTGTCTTCAGAGAAATTTTAGCTTGTCCAAGGTCACATGACCAGAGGGTAGAAGCTGTGGTAAGAACTAAGGTTTGTATCCTGAGACCTCATTTATTACAGGTGCTCTAAGATTGAACAGGATCATCTCTCCCTACTGTTAGAAAAGGAACTCTCAAAATGTGGTCCCCAGGCAAGCAACACTAGAATCACCTTAGAACTTACTAGACATACATATTCTTATCTGCACCCTAGACCCACTGAATCAGAAACCTTTGGAGGCAGAGCCTTGCAATTTGCATTTTATTCAGTTCTCCACGATTTTAATGCACAATTAAGAACCACTGCTCCCAACCAAGGATCAGCAGATTTTTTTCTGAAGAGGACCAGGTAATAAATACTTTAGATTTTGCAACTACTCAACTCTGTCACTGTAGTACCAAAGCATTGACAGATAATACATACATAAATGGATGTGACTGTGTTCCAATAAAACTTTATTTACAAAAACAGGCCCTTTGCCCTGCTCTACACTGTTACCATGAAGATAAATCATCTTTTGATCATTTTTCAGAGGCAACAATGTGAAGGAAAGTACATGTATAATTGAATCAGATTTACCTAGTTTTGAACCTATACACTCACCATGTTATCAAGTTCCTAACCTCTTGAGCTTTCGTTTTTTGACCTTGAAATGGAGATAATAATAGTTACCATGGAGGACTGTGAAAATTAAATATATGCCGTGGTGCCTGGCAGGTAGTGGGCACAGTAGTTTAAAAACAAAACAAAACCATAGCTGTACATGGGTTCCTTGGACTCTCAAATAAAGTGAATTTCATTTGTGTGTGAAGAAAGGATTGAGAATATGATTAAACACTTGTTTTCAGTTGAAAAAATAATTCAATTGGAACATATTTTTATGCTTTTATGATTTGATTTTTTAATTATATATATGATCCATTTGGAAGATTTGTATCTATCTTGTTTCTTAGTAATGTTTTGAAACCTACTAATTTGAAATAAATTGACTCAATAGGCCAAATAACAATTAAAAGGTCCATACATTATGCAAGTCATTTCATTTAGAGCTCATTTATTCCTGTTATTTTGGCGAGTTTTTAAACTTGTTTTTGAGGTTTAATATTGATTATATTAGAGCTGAAGTAAGAAAGTGAAAACAGCTAAATAATTGAGAAGAACACGTATCTTCAAGGCAGACAGAATTTTAAAGTATAAAATGGATCCAGATTTAAAACTACAATGATTTGGAAACCGTTATTACACATTAAATAGCTTCTTACGAAATGCTTTTCATTGGTAAAATTTAATTATCGAGAAAAAGACTAAAGTTTCTTATGATTTTAGATTTTTTATCAATAAAAGTTAAACGTTTCAGGAAACTTTTAATTTTATAACGCTAAATAAATACATTTTACTTAAAATTTTCCTTTATTGGAAGGCTGATTTTTCAATGCCAAGTATTGGGAGAGGCAGTATATTTATTTGCAATAGTCTTAGAATATGGGTTTAGAGTCAGACTTGGATTCACATCCCTAGTTCACCATTTCCTGAATTTGTGACTTTTCTCAAATTATCTAACTTATCAAAATATTCATTTTTTTAAATTTGAAAAACAGGGTCTTTCTCTGTCACCTAGGCTGAAGCCACAATGGTGTCAGTAAAGCTCCCTGCAGTTTCAAACTCTTGGGCTCAAGTGATCTCACCTCAGCCTCCTGAGTAGCTGAGATTACAGACGTGAGCCACCTCACTCAGTTCCCTCAAAGTATTAATTTCTGCAATTGTTTAGTGAGATTAAAAATATCAAGCCTTAGTTTCTTTAAATTTGAGAGGTGAAAGTTAATAGATTAAACTCTTATGGTTGTAAAGATAATGTATATGAAAGAGTTATTACTCATTATTTATTACTTAACAAATAATAGCTATTTTTATCTTATACCAAACCACCATCATTATCAAAATAAATGACAAATTTAATGTGCCCAAAAGATTTCTGGTGTTGGCAGACAAATACTGGAAGATGGTATATATGTAAAAGGTATGTCGTTGAGTTCTTTGGATTAGTAAGCATGTATTATTAAGCATATAGATTTTTTTTCTGAATTAAGGATCCTTTTTTAAGGATGAAAATTAAATATGTTAAATCTTTCATAAGATTGATCTTGTTGAACATTGTTTAGACACAATTTGATGTTAGCTTTCTCCAAATATAGTATTCTTATTTTTAATCTGTGTTTAAATTATTTCAATTTAGTGGATAATCAGTTCAGCCATTGTATTAATTTTGTTAATTTAGTCAAATTAATTAAATTTGTTTATCTTTCTTTTTTTAAATCTCAGAAACCTTTGGAAGATGATGGAGAATTTGTATATTGCCTTCCTCGGAAAAGTCCTAAAGCCCTTTACAATCCGTATGATCTTCAGGTAGTATCGGCTCATACCGCTAAACATTGCAAAGAATTTTGGGTTATTACTGCTTCATTTATCTCAAAGGTAATGTTTAATGGATGTTTTAAGCTTTCAGAATTACAATACAAAAATATTATCCAATGTAGAATTTAATTGCATACATTTATCTTTCTGTTTCAGAGATACTTGGTCATTTGTGGAGCAGTTTGTATATAAGAATCTCCTTGGGAGAATGTTATTTAATAGTGAAGTTTTTCCTTTTGTGTAGAGATTTAGGTTTGGAGATTCAACTTTAGTAAATTTTTTCATCTATCAAATACTTTGTTAATACTTGCAGTAAATTTTTAAAGGAAGAACTACAAAACAAGCATTTGCTAACATAATGGAAACTATGATAATAAAGAAAATAATATTCTTTATTGGCACATTTGTCAGAAACTTTATTGCCAGATGTAGAAATCCCCCTTTTACACTCTTATATAGCATTTTGATATTTATCACAAGTTGAAAATATACAATTGCTTGTTTTAATGATTTGTTTAATATCTGTCTGCCTTTTTCTGCCCTCCCAGCCTCCCAACTAAAATGAACTTTATGCATGGGCAAGACCACATCTTTGTATGAGGTAGATCTGTATGTACAGATACAGAAATACCTCTAATAGTATCAAGTGAGAATGGAGGAAAAACTTCTATATATATATGTGAATATACACATAGATACATATGTGCTGATAAAAATATGCATACTTTTATTTCTGGAATAAAATTTTTTTTAAAATGGTGACATTCAGATAGGGGAGGGGCACTCATGGGAAGAGAGAGAACTCCTTGATGAAGGGCATGTAGTTTTTGAATGTCAATATAGGGTATGTGGGTAGTGAGATTATAAGCCACTTTGGACTACCGCATCTCTGTAGCTAAAATTAAGTTCATAAATACTACTTTTATAGAAAATGTAAAAATTATGAGACTCAAATTTGAACAGCTATTTGTGAAAAGTATCTCAGGGTGAGGAGGAAGTTTCTCTCTGTTGGAGCACAAGAAATAGTGTTAGAAAATAGCAAGTGTAGAAGCACTGTGTTGAGGGAAATCAAATTTGGGTATAGATAAAATAGCTGAGGAGTCATACATGGAAAAAACATAGTTATAAAGGCAAGAAGTTATCAGCCAAATACAGGCTTTCTTAATGTCTTGAAAATGGTACATATTTTTAAAATAAAATAATGCTTTTGTGTTTTATTTTGTAGGTTACTAATATCGTTGGTAGTATAAAGGAAGTAGAACTCATACCTACTTTGGAATGGCTATCAGAAAGAAAACATTACTATTTATTACGTCACTTCAAGATATTTTCTGATTTCCGGTGAGGTGAAAAAAAAAAATGAAACCAGTTCTTTGTAGTTTGATCCTGTTGAAGGAGCAGTTGCCTGAGTGACATGTGGGTTCTACTACAGTAATACCAGTAGAAAATAGTACTAATTCCTTTATCTAAAAAATTTTTATGGAACACCCCATTTCCTCTGTAACTTATGAAGAAATGCCAATAATTTTGGCATTTAAGAAGCATTTTTCCTTTCAGAATTAATAAAGCATTTGTTACCTGTAACTTATGAGGAAATGCCGTAAATTACAGAGGGATGGGATGTTCCATAAAAATTTTTTAGGTGAAGGAAGTTTACTCTTTTCAGTATTAAAAGTCTTAATTTTATGGCTGCATAGTATTCCATGGTGTATATGTGCCACATTTTCTTAATCCAGTCTGTCACTGATGGACATTTGGGTTGATTCCAAGTCTTTGCTATTGTGAATAGTGCCGCAATAAACATACGTGTG
>NW_016823795.1:386753-391435 GCF_001698545.2 Rhinopithecus bieti
GGAGGAGGGAGGGATTGCATTGGGGAGTTATACATGATATAAATGATGAATTGATGGGTGCTGACGAGTTGATGGGTGCAGCACACCAACATGGCATAAGTATACATATGTAACAAACCTGCACGTTATGCACACGTACCCTAGAACTTAAAGTATAATAATAAAAAAAAAAAACAGAAAAAAAAGTCTTAATTTTAGTCTTTTTGGATAAATATTGTAAAAATATTTTATAGTCAGGCAAACTTAAATACACCCTACAGTTGACTCTACCACAATGCAAGGGTTAGGGGCCCTGACCCCCTACACAGTTCAAAATTTGAGTATAACTTTTGACTCTACCCAAACTTTGCTATTAATACTAATAGTCTACTGTTGACAAGAAGCTTTATCAGTAACATAAATAATCATTAACATATTTTGTCTGGTAGATGTATACTGTAATCTTCTCTAATGTCTGCTTTTTCTTGTGATATGTTCTTGTCTGCTGGGGACTAGGAAAACAGATAAATAATATTTTAAATTGTTTATTTAATATGTAAATAGCTTGAATAACTAAGGACCTGAGAAACTTTTTTTTTTTTTGTAAGAGAAGAAGGATTTTGTGACAGAGAAATTAATTATTAAATAAATGTTATTGTGTACCTATTTTGTTTCACATGTGTAAGAACTGGAGACAGAACTGTGAAAAAATATACAAGGTTTCTGTTCCTATAGAACTTATATTCTAATGGAAGGAGATAGATAATAATAGGTAAATAAATAATTTCAGATCGTGACGAGGCCTAGAAATATAATAAAACAGAGAATTAGAGACATGTGTGTGTGCATTGGTTCTTTAGATAGGATGGTCAGAGATGTGGCATTGAAGCAGAGACCTAAATGATGAAAACTAGGCAGCTGTGTGGGAGCTCCAGAAGATGCAAGTTTCAAAGTTGTGAAGCAGGAACTAGTTTAGTATGGATTTGACAGTAGAAGTGGTGTTCCTGGAATGAAGTTGGTAGGAAATGAAGCTGGTTCTGTTATTTTCTGGGACCTGTCACATGTAGTGTAGGTGACTGAGTAACAGTTCCATGTTTCTCGTCAAAGATAGGTGATAATTGCATCCCGGTAATTTAGGAGCTAGAATTGGGGCTAGATAGGTTTTTGATTCTGGGTTATCAATTTAAGATATCATCCAAAGTGATATTTTCTGTATCTTTTTATTTGAAACTCTGTCAGTGTCAGACTTTCCACTGTTATCCTTGCCTTCTGATACATCCTCAGGGTCTGCTCTGCTCTAAATAGTTATTATTTATTAAACTTTTTAAGTTCAACTGCAACTGGGACAAGAATCATCTTTTTACATGACATTTGGTATCAAAGTCTATAGTCAAAATGATTCATTTTCTTTATTCATGTTAAGAAAAAAATAAATTTTATATTTACTTACTTTGTACTTAATTTTATATATACTTAATATACTTAATTTTAAATTTTATTTTAATATTTTCGTAGTTTTTCTTAGATCACGATATTGTAAAAGGTAATATTTCAAATAGAAAAATGAGATAAAGATGAAATGTTAACAACTTAAGCTGGTGATGCCAGTACAGGGGTGATTAGACCATCAGCATCATTGTTTTGCCGCATGAAACTTTTCTGGTATATTAGTTTTTGTGACCTGGTGCAGATACGCCTTACACCGTTGGGTTCTCCTCTGATTCTTAAGGATTTTCAGGGATCTTCTAGGGTTCTGAGATACCATGACTCTATGAATTTGGATTAAAGTGAAATAGTAACTTATGTGGAGTGCTTCTTTGGAACTGGATTTAAGGTCAAGGTACTAGAATTTGATTGAGGCAGTCCTGATTTTCAAGGCCTCAAGTGAGCCTGTTTGAAGGATATCATGGGATTCTCTTTGAACTGCTTGGATGGCTCCAGGCCCCTTTCAGCCTTCTTTGATTCAAAATTAGCCAATGTCATCACTAAGATTGGCTGTTTGGTTGGCTTCTCAGACACACCCCTATCCCCACGATTTTCTGCTACCCACTAGCTCTCACCAGCTACATAAGTAATCTCATATTGGCAAACAAGTATCACATCTCAGTGTTTATTTAAAGGTGATTGTTTTCCTCTAGATGCAAAGGCTACCAAGGAAGCGATTGTGATACTGCTTTAGACACGTGCATAATATAGGTGGCAATATTCATTTAGAGTTGAGAGAGATTTGCAGAAACAGTTGGCATGTCTTTTTCAGAATGCATGATAATTATTGATGATGAATCATAACCAGGGAAACTTTCCAATTCCTTCTCACGTAGGTTCTTTGAGTTTTAAAAATTACAAGTGCATTTTTTACATAAATATTAAATAATATCAAAATGACATACATTACCTTAATTTTTTACTTCCCACTATACAGACTTTTATCAATGTACCTTTTCATTATCACTGAAAATTGAATCTTGACTTTTCTTGAAATATGAAGTCTCTTTTCAAAGTAAGCCAATAAACATATAAAGGAAAACAATATTTTAAAAATCATTTTTAATATTTATTGGAATGTTGCAGCTAAGTGAATCCTGCATCTGTGAGAATTATAAGGACTTTCATTTACATTTACCTTTTGCTCTATATTCTGCTGATAGTTTGGGAGAAAATTTATATGGTTTAGGATTTACTTTAGGTAACTCAGGATGAATGAAACATGTTCTAGAGAATATTCTGATATTACTAAGCTTTTACTAAATTTATTCCATATAAATGGTTTATGGATATGGAATATAAGAAGCATTTTTCCTTTCAGAATGAATAAAGCATTTGTCACCTGGAAATTGAATGTTAAAAGAGTTAAGACAGAGAAGAGCAGGTAAGTTTTGATATGCAATATATTTATAAAAATTTCAAAAGGAAGCTATATGTTTTATATGTAGTGTGGAAACAGATATAATTTCATTTTCATTCAGTGATTAGAAAGTCACATTCCATTGCTTTATGATGAAACTTAACCCATTTTTATTTTTTAAAGACTATTAAGCACTGTGTTTTGCAGTTTACCATTCTATGGTCATAGAGCTATGGAAAACCTTGATGAGTTCCCTTGGTCATTTTATCTAACTTCTTGCTTCCAGGAAGAAGAATAATTAAGTAATTTAAAGTAGATGACAGTAATCTTATTTTGTGAGATCTCCAGCAGCCAAATGTTTTTTAAAATTGTTTTATTAAACTTTTATTTTGAGATAATTGTGGATTGAGATGCAGTTATAAGAAATAATAGAGATATCCCATGTACCTTTTACCCAGTTTCCCTCCCAAATGTTGCAAAACTACAGTCTATTATGACAGCCAGGGCATTGACAATGATATATAATCAATATATAGAACACTTCTATCACCACAGGATCCCTTGTGTTGGCCTTTTATAGCTATACCCCCCTCCCTCCTATTCCTGCTCCCTCCTTGACCTGTGGCAACCACTAATCTGTTAGCCATTTCTGTAATTTTATCTTTTCAAGAATGTTCTTATGATAAATAACAATAAATCAAGAGGAGGGAAGGAAACTTTTGGAGGTGACAGTTTATGGCATAGATTGTTCACAGATGTATACTTATCTCCACATGCACCAATTGTATACATTAAATAGGTACAGCTTTTTGCATGTCAATCATACCTCAATTAAATGGTTTTCAAGAAAAGAATGCTGTGTCCCCACAGCAAAGGAAATAATCCACAGGGTGAAGAGACAGCCTGCAGAATGGGTGAAAATATTTGCCAACTGTTCATTCTCTAAGGGATTAATATGCAGAATATACAGGGAACTCAACAGTAAAAAATAAATAATCTGATTTAAAAATGGGCAAAGGATCAGAATAGACATTTCTCAAAAGAAGGAATACAAATGGCCAACAGGTATATGAAAAGATGCTCAACATCCCCAATCATCAGGGCAATGCAAATCAAAACCACAATGAGGTATCACCTCACCCCAGATAGAATGGCTGTCATCAAAAAGACAAAAAATAAATGCTGATGAGGATATGGAGAAAAGATAGCTCTTATACACTATTGGTGGGAATGTAAATTAGCACAACCATATGAAAAAACAGTATGGAGGTTTCTCAGAAAACTGAAAATAGAGCTACCATACAAGCCAACAATTCCACTACTGGGTATTTATGTGAAGGAAGGAAATCCGTACGTATATTGAAGAGACACCTGCATCCCCATGTTTACTGCAGCACTGTTCACAACAGCCAAGATAGGAATCAATCTAAAAGTCCATCAACAGATGAATGAAGACAGTGTATATATACACAAAATAGAAAACCAGCCAGGAAAAAAAAGAATAAAATTCTGACATTTATGTCATTTATGGCAACATGGATGAGCTTCGAGGACATTACGTTAAGTTAAATAAGTCAGGCATGGAAGGATAAATATCTCTTGTTCTCACTCATGTGTGGGAGCTAAAATATTTGAGCTCATAGAAGTAGAGAGTAGAATTGTGGTTATTAGATGATGAGAAGGGTGTTGGGGAGGGGACGATAGAGAGAGGTTGGTTAATAGCTAGATGGGAGGAATAAATTCTAGTATTCTATAGCTTTGTAGGGCAAATGTGGTAGACAATACATTAAATTTTTTCAAATAGTTAGAAGAGAAGATTTTGCATTTTATTATTTCCTTTTTTTATTTTTATTTATTT
>NW_016823795.1:395173-402361 GCF_001698545.2 Rhinopithecus bieti
CAATGAGGGAGGCTCCGTGGGCGTGGGACCCTCCCGGCCAGGTGAGGGATATATTCTTCTGGTGTGCCCGTTTGCTTAGAGCGCGGTATTGGGGTGGGAGTTACCTGATTTTCCAGGTGTTGTGTGTCTCAGTTCCCCTGGCTAGGAAAAGGGATTCCCTTCCCCCTTGCACTTCCCAGGTGAGGCGATGCCTCGCCCTGCTTCAGCTCTCGCTGGTCAGGCTGCAGCAGCTGACCAGCACTGATTGTCTGGCACTCCCTAGTGAGATGACCCCAGTACCTCAGTTGAAAATGCAGAAATCACCGGTCTTCTGTGTCACTCGCGCTGGCAGTTGGAGACTGGAGCTGTTCCTATTCAGCCATCTTGCTCCGCCCCCTCCCCTATTTCCTTTTTTTTAGAGACAGAATCTCAACTCTTGCCCAGGCTGCAGTACAGTCATGTGATCATAGCTCACTACAGCATCAAACTCCTGGGCTCAAGCAGTCTCCCACCTCAGCCTCCCAAATACCTGGGGCTACAGGCATGCACCACCATGCCCAGCTATGTTTTATTTTTATTTTGTAGAGATGGGGACTCACTATGTTGCCCAGGCTGGTCACCAACTCCTGGCTTCAAGTGGTCTTCCCACTTTGACCTCCCGAAGTACTGGGATTACAGGCATTGGTCACTGTGGCTGGCCCTTAAAAAAGAGGATATTGGATGTTATCAAGTCAAAGAAATGATAAAGGTTTGAGGTGATGAATGTGCTAATTATCCTGATTTACTAACACATTGTGTATATTTATTAAAATATCACAATTATTTGGATTAAGGGTGGGGCAAGATGGCAGAATAGAATCCTCCACTGATCATACCTCATGCAGGAACACCAAATGTGACAGCTATCTACACAAAAAAACCATCTTCGTAACCAAAACTCAGGTGAGCAACCACAATACCTGGTTTTAACTTCATATTGCTGAAAGAGGCACTCAAGAGGGAAGGGAACAGTCTTGAATCACTGATTGCATCCTTCCCCCATGCCATGGCAGTGGCTGTGTGGTGGGGAGACATAATCTGAGCACTTAGAGGAGGGAGAGTGTAATGCTTGTGGGACTGTTAATTGAACTCATTGCTGCCCTGTCACAGCAGAAATCAAAACCCAGCTGAACTCAACTGACAGTCACCCACAGAGGGAGAATTTAGACCAGTTCTAGCGAGATTGGATTCGCCCATCCCAGTGGTTGGAACTTGAGTTCCACCAAGCCTCACCACTGCAGACTAAAGTGCTATGTGGTCCTCAATAAAGTTGAAAGGCAATGTAGGCCACAAGGACCACAGTTCTTGAACAAGTCCTACTGCTGTTTTGGGCTTGGAGCCAGTGGATGTGGGGGGCCCCAACCTAGTGAGACATCAGCTGGAAAGGCTAAGGAGTGCTTGCACCTACCTCCCCTAACCCCAAGCAGCACACCTCCAGCAAAGAAAGTCACTTCTTTCTTTTGTTGAGGAGAGGAGAGGAGAGGAGAGGTAAGACTAAAGAGGACTTTGACTTTGTCTTGCATCTTAGAGATCAGCTCAGCCACAGTAGGAGAGGGTACCAGGCAGTCATCAGGTCCCCATTCCAGGTCCTAGATCCCAGACATTTATAGCCATACCTTGGGCTAGAAGTGAACCCACGGTTGTGAAGGGAAGAACCCAGTTCTGACAAGATTCATAATCTGCTGACTAAAGAGCCCTTGGGCCCTGAATGACCAGCAGTGTTAACCAGGTAGTACACAGTGGCCTTGGGTGAGACTCTGTGGCATGCTGGCTTCAGGTGAGACCCAGCACATTCACAGCTGTGGTGGCTATAGTGAGACTCCTTCTTAAGAAAAGCAGAGGGAAAAGTAAAGGGGATTTTTTCTTGTACCTTAAGTACATGCCTCATGTAGATGACAGGTTGATGGGTGCAGCAAACCACCATGGCACGAGTATACCTGTGTAACAAACCTGCATGTTCTGCACATGTATCCCAGAACTTAAAGTATAAAAGTATAAATTAAAAAATAAAATAGCTGTATTGGATATTGTTGAATGCTTTTTCTGCATCTATTGAGATGATCATGTGATTTTTGTTTTTAATTCCGTTTATGTGGTGAATTGCATTTATTGACTTGTGTGTGTTAAACTGTCCCTGCATCCCTGGTATGAAACCCACTTGATCATGGTGGATCATCTGTTTGATATGTTGTTGGATTCAGTTAGCTAGTATATTGTTAAGGATGTTAGCATTATGTTCATCAAGGATATCAGTCTAGTTTTCTCTTTTGGTTGTGTCTTTTCTTGGTTTTGGTATTAGGGTGATGCTGGCTTCATAGCATGAATTAGGGAGGGTTCCTTCTTTCCCTATCTTGTGGAATAGTGTCAAAAGGATTGGTATCAATTCTTCTTTGAATGTCTGGTAGCATTCTGCTGTGAATCTGTCTGGTCCTGGCCTTTTTTTTGTTGGTAATTTTTAAATTACCATTTCCGTCTCGCTGCTTGTTATTGGTCTGTTTAGGGTATCTAATTCTTCCTGATTTAAGCTAGGAGGGTTGTATTTTTCCAGGAATTTACCCATCTCTTCTACATTTTCTAGATTATATGGATAAAGGATTTTCTCTCTTCTTTTCTTGGTTAAACTTGCTAATGGTCTATCAATCTTATTTATCTTTTCAAAGAACCAACTTTTTGTTTCACTTATCTTTTGTATTTTTGGTTTGTTTGTTTCAATGTCATTTAGTTCTGCTCTGATCTTGGTTTTTCCTTTCTTCTGCTGGTGTTGGGATTCATGCAGGATTGTGGCAGAAATATTAAAGGGAAATATTAGGGAAAGTTATAGGGAATAGTCACAAACCTTTTGGAAGGCCGAAAGCTTACATAGCTTGTAATTATTGAACAGGCTGAAGGCAGCCAGTTTTTACCTTAGAGCATTAGGTCATAGGGTAAATACTAGGGACAATAGAGGCTTCCCCAGTTAAGTCTGTTTACCCTACCTCCATTAACTAACCTTTGAGCCAAATGGCCCTCTCAGGAGGGAGGTCAACTAGAGGTATTGCCCCCTAATGATATTTACTTTAGACCTCCAGTACCTGAGCTTTAATCATTTGTAGAACTACTCTCTTAATCATGTTAATTATCCACAAGTGTGTTGACTCAGAGCTTCTATTAATTGTATACTAAATGAATGCCTGGAGTGCAAGCTGCTTAGTGCGGGCCGCAGTGACAAACCTCTCTTGGTGTGCAGGCGGTCGGACACTCAACTGGACTGGCAAAGCAGAATATCTGTGTGTCAGTGCACATTTTATCCATCTGGCATTTGAGTCAGGGTCTGCTAATGCACTCTTGTGAGGAGCAATACCCAACTGGTGCCCCGTGTAAGGAAAAATACAACATGCTGGGTTTGGGTTTGGTTTGTTCTTGTTTCTCTAGTTCTTTGTGGCATGACCTTAGATGGTCTGTTTGTGCTCTTTCAGACTTTTTGATGTAGTCATTTAGAGCTACAAATGTTCCTTTTAGCACCACCTTAGCTGTATCCCAGAGGTTTTGATAGATTGTGTTATTATTGTCATTCAGTTTGAAGAATTTTTAAATTTCCATTTTGATTTCATTTTTGACCCAATACTCATTCAAGACCAGGTTATTTAATTTCCATGTATTTGCATGATTTTGAGGGTTTCTTTTGGAGTTGATTTCCAGTTTTATTCCACCGTGGTGTGAGAAAGTGGTTGACAGAATTTCAGTTTTCCTAAATTTATTGAGGCTTGTTTTATGGCCTATCATGTGGTCTATCTTGGAGAAAGTTCCATGGGCTGTTGAATAGAATGTGTGTTCTGTGGTTGTTGAATGAAATATTCCATATATATCTATTAAGTCTATTTGTTCCAAGGTATAGTTTAAATCCATTATTTCTTTGTTGACTTTCTGTTTTGACTACCTGTCTAGTGCTGTCAGTGAGATATTGAAGTCCTCCACTATTATGGTGTTGCTGTCTATCTCATTTCTTAGGTCTATTAGTAATTGTTTTATAAACTTGCAAGCTCTAGTGTTAGGCGCATATATGTTTAGGACTGTGATGTTTTCCTGTTAGATGAGGCCTTTTACCATTATATAATGTCCCTCTTTGTCTCTTTTAACTGCTGTTGCTTTTAAGTTTGTTTTGTCTGATGTAAGAATAGCTACCCCTGCTCACTTTTGGTGACAATTTGCATGAAATGCCTTTTTCCACCCCTTTAAGTTTATGTGATTCCTTATGTGTTAGGTGAAGTTATGATCAAAACCGTCAGCAAAATCGGCATACAGGGATATACCTTAGTGTAATAAAAGCCATCTGTGACAAACTTGCAGCCAACATAATACTGAACGGGGAAAAGTTGAAAGCATTCCCCCTGAGAACGAGAACAAGACAAGGATGCCCACTCTTATCACTCCTCTCCAACTTAGTACTGGAGGTCTTAGCCAGAGCAGTCCAACAAGAGAAAGAGATAAAGCACATCTGAATTGGTAAAGAGGAAGTCAAGCTGTCCCTATTTGCTGACAGTATGACCGTTTACCTTGAAAACCCTGAGTACTCCTCCAGGAAGCTCCTAGAACTGATAAAAGTATTCAGCAAAGTTTCCAGATACAATATTAATATACACAAATCAGTAGCTCTTCTGTACACTAGCAGTGACCAAGCAAAGAATCAAATCGAGATCTCAACCCCTTTTACAATAGCTAAAAAAAAAAAAAAAAACTTATGAATATACCTAACAAAGGAGTAGAAACACCCCTACAAGGAAAACTGCAAAACACCGCTAAAAGAAGTTACAGATGACACAAACAATTGGAAACACATCCCATGCTTATGGATGGGTAGAATCAATATTGTGAAAATGACCATACTGCCAAAAGCAATCTACAAATTCAACACAATACCCATCAAAATACCACCACCATCATTCTTCACAGAGTTAGGAAAAACAATTCTAAAATTCATATGGAACCAAAAAAGAGCCTGCATAGCCAAAGCAAGACTAAGCAAAAAGAACAAACCTGGAGGCATCACACTACCTGATTTCAGACTATACCATAAGGCCAAAACAGCATGGTACTGGTAAAAAAAAAAAAAAAAAAAAAAAAAAAAAAAAAAAAATAGACACATAGACCAATGAAACAGAAAAGAGAACCTAGAAATAAACCCAAATACTTAACACCAACTGATCTTTGACAAAGCAAACAAAAACATAAAGTGGGGAAAGGACTCCCTTTTCAACAAATGGTGCTGGGATAATTGGCTAGCCACGTGTAGGAGAATGAAACTGGTTCCTCATCTCTTACCTTATACAAAAATTGGCTCAAGATGGATTAAGAACTTCAACCTAATACCTGAAACTATAAAAATTCTAGAAGATAACATTGGAAAAACCTTTCTAGCTACTGGCTTAGGCAAGGATTTCATGACCAAAAACACAAAAGCAACTGCAATAAAAGCAAAGATAAATAGGTGGGACTTAATTAAACTAAAGAGCTTTTGCACAGCAAAAGGAATAGTCAGCAAACAGACAATCCACAGAGTGGGAGAAAATCTTTACAATCTATACATCTGACAAAGAACTAATATCCAGAATCTACAATGAACTCAAACTAATCAGTAAGAAAAAAACAGTCCCATCAAAAAGTGGGCTGACAAAGGACTAATATCCAGAATCTACAATGAATTCTAACAAATCAGTAAGAGAAAAAACAATCCCATCAAAAAGTGGACTAAGGACATACATAGAAAATTCTCAAAATAAGATATACAAATGGCTAACAAATATATGGCAAAATGCTCAGTATCACTAATGATCAGGGAAATGCAAATCAAAACCACAATGCGATACCACCTTACTCCTGTAAGAATGGCCACAATCAAAAAATCAAAAAATAATAGATGTTGGCGTGGATGCACCAATCAGGGAACACTTCTACACTGCTGGTGGGAATGTAAACTAGTACGGCTGCTATAGAAAGCAGTGTGGAGATTCCTTAAAGAACTAAAAGTAGAACTATCAATTTGATCCAGCAATCCCACTACTGGGTATCTACCCAGAGAAGAAGAAGTTATTATTCAAAAAAGATACTTGCACATGCACATTTATAGCAGCACAATTCACAATAACAAAATCGTGGAACCAACCCAAATGCCCATCAAACAGTAAGTATATAAAGAAACTCTGGTATATATATGATGGAATACTACTCAGCCATAAAAAGGAATGAATTAACAGCATTTGCAATGACCTGGATGAGATTAGAGAATGTTATTCTAAGTGAAGTAACTCAGGAATGGAAAACTAAACATGGTATATTCTCACTGATATGTGGGAGCTAAGCTATGAGGACGCAAAAGCATAAGAATGATATAGTGGACTTTGGGGACTTGAGGGGAACAGCTGGGTGGGGGCGAGGGGTAAAAGACAACAAATATGGTGCAGTGTATACTGCTCAGGCAATGGGTGCACCAGGTTCTCACAGATCTCCACTAAAGAATTTACTCGTGTAACCAGATACCACCTGTACCCCAATAACATCAAAAAATAGAATTTAAAAAAATAGCTGTATTGAGTAAGCTCAAAGACATTCAAGATAACACAGAGAAGGAATTAAGCAATCAGGTAAACTTAACAACAAATTGAAATAATCAAAAAGAAGCAGAAATTCTGGAGATGAAAAATGCAATTGATCTACTGAAGAATGCATGAGTCTCTTAATAGCAGAATTAATCAAGCAGAAGAAAGAATTGGTGAGCTTGAAGACAGGCTATTTGAAAATACACAGAGAAAATAAAAAAGAATAAAAAAGAATGAAGCATGCCTACAAAATCTAGAAAATAGCCTCAAAAGGGTGATTCTAAGAGTTATTGACCTTAAAGAGGTTAAAAAAGAGTTAGGGGCCGGGCGCGGTGGCTCAAGCCTGTAATCCCAGCACCTTGGGAGGCCGAGACGGGCGGATCACGAGGTCAGGAGATCGAGACCATCCTGGCTAACACAGTGAAACCCCGTCTCTACTAAAAAATACAGAAAAAAACTAGCCGGGCGTGGTGGTGGGCGCCTGTAGTCCCAGCTACTCAGGAGGCTGAGGCAGGAGAATGGCGTGAACCCGGGAGGCGGAGCTTGCAGTGAGCTGAGATCTGGCCACTGCACTCCAGCCTGGGCGACAGAGCAAGAC
>NW_016823795.1:403436-420152 GCF_001698545.2 Rhinopithecus bieti
GNGAGAGAGAGAGAGAGAGAGAGAGAGAGAGAAAGAGAGAGAGAGACACAGAGAGAGAGAGAGAGAGAGACAGAGAGAGAGAGAGACCTGAGACCTGTAGTTGGTAAACTAGAGTCCCAGGAGATCTGATGGTATAGTATAATTCCCCTTCTAGTCTGACTCCAAAGGCCTAAAAACCAAGAGAGACAGTGATTTAAGTTCCAGGCCAGGTTCAAATCCAACAGCAGGAGAAAGCCATTGTGTCAGCTTGAGGATAGGAAGAGAGAGACAGAATTGTCTCTTACTCAGTATTTTTGTTTTATTCAGGCCTCAATGAATTGGATGAGGCCTGTCTCAGTTCATTTTGTATTGCTATAGCAAATACTACAGACTGGATCATTTGTGGAGAAAAAGAAGCATATTTGTCTTATGGTCTGGTGGGCTGGGAAGTTCAAGAACTTGACAACTGGCATCTGGTTAGGGCCTTTGTACTGGGTCGTTCCATGAAAGAAGGTGTAAGGCAGAAGGGCAAGCAAGCAAGCTTGTGAGACACAGGAAATCATGTTGAATTATTTTACTTTATTTTATTTTAGTTATTTAAATTTTTTTTTTTTTTTTGAGATGGAGTCTTGCACTGTCACCCAGGCTGGTATGTAGTGGTGCAATCTTGGCTCACTGCAACCTCCGCCTCCTGGGATTAAGCGATTCTCCTGCCTCAGCTTCCTGAATAGCTAGGATTACAGGTGTCCACCACCATGCCCAGCTAAGTTTTTGTATTTTTAGTAGAGATGGGTTTTCACTATGTTGGCCAGGCTGGTCTTGAACTCCCGACCTTGTGATCCACCTCCCTCGGCTTCCCAAAGTGGTAGGATTACAGGTGTGAGCTAAGTTCTGGGGTACATGTGCAGGATATGCAGGTTTGTTACATAGGTAAATGTGTGCCATGGTGGTTTGCTGCACCTATGAACCTACCACCTAGGTATTAAGCCCAGCATGCATTGGCTATTTTTCCTAATGCTCTCCCTCCCCCAACTCCACCTCTAAGCAGGCCCCAGTGTGTGTTGTTTCCCTCTCTGTGTCCATGCGTTCTCATTGTTCAACTCCCACTTATAAGTGAGAACATGCGGTGTTTGGTTTTTTTCCTGCGTTAGTTTGCTGAGGATAATGGTTTCCAGCTCCATCTATATCCCTGCAAAAGATATGATCTTGTTCCTTTTAATGGCTGCAAAGTATTCCATGGTATATATGTACCACGTTTCCTTTATCCAGTCTATCATTAAGGGATATTTGGGTTGATTCCATGTCTTTGCTATTGTGAATAGTGCTGTAGTGAACCATACATGAAAAAGCTCAACATCACTGAACATTAGAGAAATGCAAATCAAAACCACATCTCACGCCAGTTAGAATGGCGATTATTAAAAAGTCAAGAAAAGATGGATGCTGGAAAGGCTGTGGGGAAATAAGAACACTTTTTTACTGTTGGTGGGAATGTGAATTAGTTCAACCATTGTGGGAGATGGTGTGGTGAGTCCTCAAAGCTCTAGAACCAGAAATACCATTTGACCCAGCAATTCCATTATTGGGTATATACCCAAAGGAATATAAATCATTCTATTACAAATATATATTTTTAGGAGGATCTCACTCTGTCAGCCAGGCTGGAGTGCAGTGTTGTGATCATAGCTCACTGCAGCCTCAAGCTCCTCTATACAAGCCCTCCTCCCACCTCAGCTTCCCAAGTTGCTGAGACTACAGGCATGTACCACCATGCCTGGCTGATTTTTAAAAGCATTTTTAGAGATACAGTCTCACTATGTTTCACAAGCTGGTGTGAAATTCCTTATCCTTCTGCCTCAGTCTTCCATTACTGGGATTAGAGGTGTGATCCACTGTGCCCAGCCTGAACTCTTCTTTTTTATCAGGAGCCTACTCCAGCAGTAATAATGCATTCCCTCAATAATGGCATTAATCCATTCATGAGGGCAGAGCCCTAATGACCTAATCACTCTTAATAGTCCTACCTTTTAATATCACAGTGGTAATTAAATTGCAACATGAATTTTAGAGGGAACATTCAAACCATAGCAAGGCCCAACCCCTCTGGAGAGGGCAGTCTGTTTTACTCAGTTTACCTACTCAAATACTAATCTCATCCAGAAATACCTCAGAGAAAGACCCAAAATAATGTTTAAAAATCTGGGCAACTGCTGGCTCACTCAAGTTCACACATAAATTTAATCACCAGAAATGTTTTGTTAGATTTGTAACTATTTCATTTTATGTCAAGTAATTATAAATGGGATTGAGTATTTAATTTACATGTTCATGCCTTCATTGCTAGTATATAGAAACAAATTGATTTTCATATATTGATCTTACATGCTATAACCCTGTTGAAGTCACTTAATAGTTCTAGGAGTTTTTTGTATATTTTTTGGGATATTCTATATAGAATATTGGTTATCTGTAAATAGGGACAATTTGTTTCTTCCTTTCTGATCTATACGGCTTTATTTTCTCTTCTTGCCTTATATAATGGATGGAACTTCCAGCATTATGTCGAATAAGAGTGGTGAAGAATAGACATTGTTGACTTTTTCCCTATCTTAAAGGATTGAGTCTTTCACTACTAAAATGTTAGCTATAGATTTTAATAAATGCTCTTTGTCAAGTTGAGGCAGTTTCTCTCTATTCCTATTTTTCTGAGAGTTTTTATCCTAAAAGTGTGCTGAATTTTGTCACATGCTTTTTTCTGTATAAATTTATTTGATCATGTGATTTTTTTCTTCTTTTGTCTGTTAATATGGTAAAGTACATTGATAGATTTTTGGATACAAAACCAACTTTGCATCCCTGGAATAAATCCCTGTTGGTCATGATGCATAATTCTTTTTACATATTTTAGATAATTTTCTTGGATAATATTTTGCTACGGATCTTTGCATGAGGAATAATGGTCTGTAGTGTTTTTTTTTTTTTTTTAACTTTGCCTGGTTTTGATATCAGGATGTTACTAGCTTCATAAAATGAACTAGGAAGTGTTTCTTCTTCCTCCTGTTTTCCAGGAGATACTGTGCAGAATTGGTATTAATTTTTCTTTTTTTCTGACTTAAATGATATTATATATTTATTTACTTTTATTTTACATTGACAGATTATAGTTGTATATATTTAGGGTACAAAATCATGTTAAAGTTTATGAATACAATGTGGAATAATTAAATCAAGCTAGTTAACATATTTATTGCCTCAAACACTTATATTTTTGTGGTGAAAGCATTTGAAATTTACTCTTAGCACTTTCAAAATATACAGTACACACCATTATTAACTATCTTCACCACACCGTGCTATAGATCTCAAAACAACAACTTATTCTTCCCATCTGAGGCTTTGTATCTTTTGACCGTAATCTCCCCCATTTCCCCTACCCTCAGCCTGTGGTAAACACCATCCTGCTCCCTGCTTTTTTCAGTTTGATTGCCTGAGATTCTGCTTATGAGAACATGTATCATTTGTTTTTTGTGCCTGGCTTATTTAACTTAACATAATGTTCTTCGATTTTATCCATGTTGTGTCATATGACAGAATTTCTTTCTGAATAGTATTCCGTTGCCTATAGATATGACATTTTCTTTATCTGTCCATCTGTTAATGGGCACTTGGGTTGATTCCATAACCTGGCTGCTGTGAATAGTGCTGCAGTGAATGTGGGAGTGCAGATATCTCTTTGACATACTTATTTCAAATCTTTTGGGTAAATATTTAGAAGTGGGATTGTTGAATCGTACGGTGACTGTATTTTTAGTTTTTTGAGGAACCTCCATACAGTTTTCCATATGGCTGTACTAATTTATATTCTCACAACATTGTATTAACCTTCCCTTTTCTCCAAATCCTTGCCAACACTTGTTTTTTTTCATTTTTTTGATAGTAGCCTTTCGGAGGTGATATTTCATTGTGTTTTTTAATAGGCTGGACTTTGGCTAGATCATTATGGTTTTAATTTGCATTTCCCTAATGATTAGTGATGTTGAGCATTTTTTTGTTTTGTTTTTTGAGACGGAGTCTTCCTCTGTTGCCCAGGCTGGAGTGCACTGGTGCGATTTCAGCTCCCTGCGACCTCTGCCTCTCGGGTTCAAGCAGTTCTCCTGCCTCGGCCTCCCGAGTAGCAGGGACTACAGGCATGTGCCACCACACCCGGCTAATTTTTTTTTTATTTTTTTTTTATTTTTAGTAGAGACAGGCTTTCATTGTATGAGCCAGAATGATCTCGATCTTCTGACCCCATGATCTGCCTGCCTTGGCCTCCCAAAGTGCTGGGATTACGGGCGTGAGCCACTGCGCCTGGCTGAGCGTTTTTTCATACATCTGTTGGCCATTTGTATGTCTCCTTTTGAGAAATGTCTGTTCAGGCCTTTGGCCCATTTTCTAATTGGGTTATTTGTTTTGTTTTATTTTGAGATGGAGTCTTGCTTTGTCACCCAGGCTAGAGTGCAGTGGTGTGATCTTGGCTCACTACAACCTCTGCCTCCCAGGTTCAAGTGATTCTCCTGCCTCAGCCACCTGAGTAGCTGGGACTACAGGTGTCTGTGACAATACCTGGCTAATTTTTGTATTTTTCTTTCCTTTTTTTTTTTCTTTTCCAGTAGAGACGGGTATCTATATGCTCCATCCGTGTCCCTGCAAAGGTCATGATCTTGTTCCTTTTTATGGCTGCATAGTATTCCATGGTGTATATGTACCACATTTTCTTTATCCAGTCTATCATTGATGGACATTTGGGTTGATTCCATGTCTCTTCTATTTTGAATAGTACTGCAATGAACATAGACGAAAAAGCTCAACATCACTGATCTTTAGAGAAATGCAAATCAAAACTACAATGAGATGGTTTGACATGGTTGCAATTTAATTCTTCTGCATATGGATGGCCAATTTCCTCAATACTATTTTTTGAAGAGACTATCCTTTATTCATTGTGTATTCTTGACAACTTTGTCAAAAATCAGTCGTACATGCATAGGTTCATTTCTGGGTTCCCCTTTCTGTTTTATTGGTATATATGTCTGATTTTTTTTTCTGGCCAATATCATGCTATTTTAATTGCTATCGCTTTAAGGTTTAGTTTAAAATTAGGTAGTCTGATGCCTCCTGCTGTGTTCTTTTTGCCCATGATTGCCTTGACTATTCAAGGTTTTGTGGGTTCATATGAATTTTAATATTTTAAAAAATTTCTGTAAAAATAACATTAATATTTTGATGGTGATTGCATTGAATCTGTAAACATTTTAACAACATTAGTTCTTCCAATCCATGAACACAGGATATTTTTTCATGTATTTGTGTCTTCTTCCATTTCTTTTATTAACATTTTATAGTTTTCAGTGTATAGATCTTTCACCTCATTGATTAAATTTATTCCTAAGTATTTTATTATTTTTTGTGTGGCTATTTAAATGCAATTGTTCCCTTGAGTGTTTTTAGATGGTTTATTATTAGAGTATAGAAGCACTACTGATTTTTGTGTGTGATTTTGTGCTCTGCAACTTTACTGTATTTGTTTATTCTAAAATTTTCTTCATGGAATCTTTAGGTTTTTCTTTATTTAAGAACATGTTTTCAGGATACAGCAACAATTTTAGTTTTTTCTTTCTTATTAGGATGTCTTTTAATTCTTTTCCTTAACTGCTCAGACAAGGACTTCTACTACTATGTTGAATAGAAGTGGTGAGAGTGGACATCCTTGTTTTGCGTCTCAGAAAGTACTTTCAATTTTTTACTATGCTTACCAACAAACATAGTGTTAGCTGCAGCCTCATTATATATGGCCTTAAATGTGTTGAGGTACAATCCTTCTATCCTTAATTTGTTGAGGATTTTATCATGAAAGAGTATTGAATTTTGTTAAATGCCTTTTCTGCACCTGATGAGATGATCATACGGTTTTTGTCCTTCATTCTGTTAATGTGATGTATCACATTTATTGATTTGTGTATGTTGAACCCTTCTTGCATCCCAGGGATAAATCCTAGTTGACTTTGGTAAATAATCCTTTTAATGTGTTGTTGAATTTGGTTTGCTAGAATTTGGTTTAAGATATTCACATCCATATTTAATGATATTGGTCTGGCCTGTAATTTTCTTTCCTGTAATATTTTTGTTTGGCTTTGGTGTCATGGTAATGCTGGGCCTCATAAAAGAGTTTGGAGGCATTCCCTTCTTTTCAATTTTTGGAAGGGTTTGTGAGGTACGGGTATTAGTTCGTTAAATTTTTGGTAGTGTTCTGCTGTGAAGCAACCAGGTCCTGCACTTTTTTTTGATGGGAGATTTAGTTACTGATTCAGTTGTCTTTCTTATTTTTGGTCTGTTCAGATTTTCTGTTTCTTCATGATTAAGTCTTAGTAGGTGATATGTGTTTATTTATCATAACTACATACATACCCAACATTTGAGACCTAAAATATACCAAGCAAATATTAAAGAATTGAAAGGGAGAGATAGATTACAATACAATATTAGTAGGAGATATCAATAACCAATTTTCAACAATGGACAGATCATTCAGATTTATTTATTTCTTCTAGGTAATCCAATTTGTTGGTGCGTAATTGTTCGTAACATCCTCTTAGGATCCTTTGTATTTCTGTGTTATCAGTTGTAATGTTTTCTCTCTCATTTTTGATTTTGAGTTTTGTCTCTTTTTTGTTCTTAGTATAGCTAATTTTATCTTTAAAAAAGAAACCGAACTCTTAGTTGATCTTTTAAATTATTTTTTCTAGACTCTGTTTTATTTGTTCCTACTCTGGTCTTTATTATTTCTTTCCTTCTGATAATTTGGGGCTTAGTTTGTTTTCTTTATAGTTTCTGAAGGCATAATATTAAATTGTTTATTTGAGATCTGTATACTTTTTTGATGTAAGCATTTATTGCTATAAACTTCCTTCTTTGAACTCCTTTTACTGCATCCCATAAGTTTTGGTGTGTTGCATTTCTATTTTTGTTTGTTTCAAGATATTTTTAAATTTCATTTTAATTTCTTCATTGGCTTATTTGTTGTGCAAGAGCATGTTGTTTGATTTCTATGTATTTGTTAATTACCCAAAATTCCTCCTGTTACTGATTCCTATATTCATACCACAGTAGTTGGAAAAAATAATTGATACTATTTCAGTCCTCCTAAAATTGCTAAGACTTGTGTTGTGGCCTAACATGTGATCTGTCCTGGAGGATGTTTTGTGTGCACTTGAGAACAATGTGTATTCTGTTGCTGTTAGATGCAATATTCTGTATTTGCCTATTAAGTCCATTTGGTCTAAAGTGTTAAGTTCAATGTTTTCTTATGAATTTTCTATCTGAATGATCTGTCCATTGTTGAAAATTGGTTATTGATGTCTCCTACTATTATTGTATTGTAATCTATCTCTCCCTTTCAATTATTTAATATTTGCTTGGTTTATTTAAGGTCTCAAATGTTGGGTATGTATGTAGTCATGATTGTTATATCATCTTGATGAATTAACCCCTTTATCATTATTTAATGTCATTTTCATCTCTTTTTATAGTTTTTGATTTAAAGTCTATTTTATCTGATATAACTATAACCACCCCTGTTCTTTTTCTTTCCTTTTGTGTGGAATGTCTTTTCCGTCTCTTCACTTTCAATCTATGTGTGTCCTTAAAAGTGCAGTAAATGAGTGTCTTACAGGCAGCCTGTAGTTCAGTCTTTGTGTTTTAAATCTATTTAGTCACTCTAAGTCTTTTTATTGAAGAATTTAATCCATTTATATTCAAGGTAATTATGGACAGGTAAAGACTTACAACTGCTGTTTTGTTCATTGTTTTCTGGTTGTTTTATTAACACTTTGTTTCTTTCTTGCTCTCTTCCTTTGTGTTTTGATGGTTTTCTGTAGTGGCAGGCTTTGAATTTGTTCTATTTTTGTGTGTTGTGTCTAGTATGGATTTTTGCTGTGTGGTTACCATGAGGCTTACATAAAACATCTTATGCCTATAACATACTATTTCAAAGTGATAACAACTTAACTTTGATTGCATACAACAATTCTACACTTTTATTCTTCTTGAAACACATTTTATGTTTTTGATGACAGAATTTGCATCATTTTGTAATATGTATCCACTGACAAATTATTTTAGCTATAGTTGTTTTATTAGTTTTGTCTTAATCCTTGTACTAGGAATTGCTTTACACATTACCATTATAGTCCTACAGTATTCTGAATATGGTTCAGTATTTATATTATTGAATTTTGTGCTCTTGATTTATGTTATCATTTAGTGGCTTTTTCCAGCTTAAATAACTCTCTTTTACAATTCCTGTAAAGCAGGCCTGGTACTAATTAACTCACTTAGTGTTTATTTGTCTGGGTAAGTTTTTATTTCTGCCTCATTTCTGAATGACAGCTTTGCTGCGTAAAATATTTTTGGCTTGCAGGCAGCAGTTGTTTTTTTTCCCCCTTAGCATTTTTAATATATCATCCCATTCTTCCCTGGCCTACAGAGTTTCTGCTGACAAATCTGCTGATTGTTATATTGAGATTTTTTTTTTTTTTAAATCTGTTTCTTATCTCTTGCTGCTCTCAGAAATTTTTCTGTGTCTTTGATTTGGTAGTTTAATTATTATGTGTGTTGTTGAACTCCGGGTTAAATTTAATTGGAGATCTCTGTAGTTACTGGATGTTGGTATTTTCCCCTAGATTAGGGAAGGTTTCAGCCATTATTTCTTTAAATGTGCTTTCTGACCTGTCTTCTTATTTTTCTACTTTGTAACTTCTATTATGAGACTCCTGGATCTCTCGCCAGTGTTCTATAATTAATGTAGGCTTTTTTTCATTGTTTTTATTCTTTTCCTTTTGCTTTTCTGGCTGGATAATTTCACATGTTCTGTCTTTGACCTTATTCATTCTTTCTTCAGTTTGACTGAGCCTGCTGTTGAAACTCTTTATTGTGTTATTTAGTTCAGTCATTGTATCTTTATCTTTAGGATTTGTATTTTGCTGCTTTTATTCTTTTTATTTCTTAGTCATACTTCTAATTTTGTTTGTATATAGTTTTCTAAGTTAATTTAATTTCTTATGCATATCTTTTTGTAGTCTACTGACCTTCTTTAAGGGGATATGCTGAATTATTTGTCTGCTATTTAAAAAGTTTCTACTTCTTTAGGGCCGAGTGATGGGGCTTTGTTAGTTTCTTTGGGAGGCATCATGATTTCCTGAGTCTTTGTAATCCCATGTTCTTGTGTTGATGTCTGTGCCTTTAAGGAGACAGACACCTCTTTCAGGTTTTATATTTTTTTCTTCTTTTTTGAGACAGAGTCTTGCTCTGTGGCCCAGGCATGATTGTGGTTCACTGCAGTCTCAACCTCCTGGGCTCAAGCAATCCTCCTCACCTTCCTGAGTAGCTGAGACCACAGGTGCATGCCACCATATCCACTGAATTAATTTTTCTTTTCTTTCTTTCTTTCTTTCTTTCTTTCTTTCTTTCTTTCTTTCTTTCTTTCTTTCTTTCTTCTTTCTTCTTTCTTTCTTTCTTTCTTTCTTTTTTTTTGTAGAAACAGTGTCTCACTGTGTTGCCCAGGCTGTTCTTGAACTCCTGGGCTCAAGTGATCTACCTGCTTCAGTCTTCCAAAGTGTTGGGAGTAGAGGTAAGAGTCACTGTGCCTTGCCATAGATTTTCTTTGGCAGAAATATAACTTTCACTGTTTAGCTTTTTATTCTGGGTGGGCCAGCTGATAATGACCTTGGGCAGGCAGAACTTGCTTTTGGGTTCTCAAGATTGCTGAGCTGCTGTCTTTGATTAGGGTAGGGAAGCTGGCTGGACTCTACTCTCTGGTGAGACCCTGACTGAGCTCTGCAATCAAGCAGAACTACTGGCTGGACACTGCAATTGTCTTTTATCTGGCTGAGCCACAACATATATTCCCTGGCCTAATAGTACCACTGCAGTTGGATGGGGTTGTGAGAGAAGCTCCAAGGTTAGGTGGAGTCACTGCTTAGGATGGAGGGGACCAGCTGCTATGCTTAGTGCATAATACACAGACAAGGTTTGCCTTCCTGCTTATGCAGGGCCTTGGGGTGGGCTTTGAGCCTGAACTGAGTGCTATTTAACCTTCTGGGTGTGGAAGAACTAGCTTCTGTGCTTTGTTACATTGCACTGTGGTGGGTATTTCTCTCCCTGTATGGGGCGTTGGGGCAGGGTCTGAGGCTGGACTGGAGGCTGAGCCATCTAGGGATATAAGCCAGGTAGAATTTCCCAACACTTCTGAGAGTGACCAGCTAGGATTTGTGAGGGAGCTATGCTGTTAGCTGGTACCTCAGATTGCGTACTACCTCTGGCAGGTACACAGAGCTGCCATCAAGATCTGTAGGCTAATTGCCATGGGCTCTGTCTTTTTGCTTTATCTCTACCTGACCCCAGGAGGTCTAGCCATGCTGTTACCCTCTGTGTTCCTTAAGAAGTGAGACTGAAGTAGACTTCTTGGGAAGCATATCAGAATGCCAGGGAAATGGGATGTCTGCTTTCTATTCTATTTTGCTGCTGTAGAAACTGTGGGCCCTGGGAAATTTTTTCTTTGTTGCAGTGAGTCATCTTGGGGAAAGGAAGGGCAATGGGATCAAAGTGAGGTAAGTCCTCTTATCCTTCAAAGGCAGTTCTTTTTTTTTTTTTTTTTTTTTTTTTTGATTCTGTGTTCTGTGGTCCATGCAGCTTTCTCAGGCCTTCCCAAGTTTTGGGAACACAAAGGTGTTCTTGTTTGTGAGTAGTTGTGAATAGTTGCTAGTTTAACTTTCCGTGGGAGGTAATAAAGTCCTGAGACCCTGTATTTTGACCTTTTACTGATATCTATCTGTGTTAATTCTTCTTTAAGCATTTGATAGAAATGTCCAGTGAAGTAATCTGGGCCTGGAGATTGCTTCTTTGGAAGTTTTTAAATTATGAATTCGGTTTTCTTGGTAGGTATAGGGCTACTGAGATTATCTGTTTCACATTGGGTGAGTTGTTGTAGTTTGTGTTTTTTGAGGAATTTGGTACATTTCATCTAAGTTGTCAGTTTTATGTATAGAATTATTCATAATATTCCCTTATGATACCTTCGATGTCTACAGAATCAATCTTGATATCCTCTGTTTCATTCCTGTTCCTGATACTTTGTGTCTTTTCACTTTTTTAAATCTTATTTAAAGTTTGCTTTATTGATGTTTACAAAGAATCAGCTCTTTGTTTCATTAATTTTTCTCTATTGTTTTTCTTTTCTCCATTTCATTGATTTCTGCTCCTATCATTATAATTTCTTTCCTCTGTTTGCTTTGGGTTTCATTTGTTCTTTGTTTTCTAAGTTCTTAAAGTGAGAGCCTAGATTATTGATTTTGCAGTGCCTCTTTAATGTAAGCATTCAATACTATAAATTTCTGTCAGCACTGGTTTAGCTGTATACCACATATTTTGATATGTTGTATTTTCATTCAGTTCACTGAATTTTTAATTTTCCTCGAGTCTTTCTCTTTGACCCATTTAGCAGTATTTTGTTCAATTTCCAGTATTTAGAGATTTTATTGTTTTTTTCCTACTACTAATTTCTAGTTTGATTTCATTGTGGTGAGAAATCAGTCTGTATGATTTTTAAAAAATTTGTTGAGTTGTTGTTGTTGTTGTTGTTTCCAGGATATGGTCTTTATTGATATATGTTCCACGGGAACTTGAAAAGATTGTGTATTCTTCTGTTGTTGGGTGGAGTATTCTGTAGAACACTGCTTAGACCCACTTGGTTGATAAAGTTGTTTAGCTTTCTATATCTTTGCTGATCTTCTGCCTAGTTGGTTTGTCAGTTGTTGAGAGAGTGCTGAAGTCTCCAGCTGTAATTGTGGATTTGTCTCCTTTTCCTTTCAGTTCAGTTTTTGTTGGACATTTTGTAACCCTATTGTTGGTGCATACACGCTTAGAATTACTCTATCTTCTTGGTGGATTGATGCTTTTAACGTTGTATAGTGTCCCTCAGTATATCTGGTAGTTTTCTTTGTTCTTTGTACTGGTAGTTTTCTTTATTTGGTTTTAATATAGCCACTATGTTTTCTTTTGATTAGTGTTTACAGTGTATCTTTTCCATCCTTTTACTTTTGATATGCCTATATTTGAAGTGAGTTTCTTATAGACAGCATATAATTGTGCCATGCATTTTTTTTTTTTTTTTTTTTTTTGAGATGGAATTTCACTCTTGTTGCCCAGGCTAGAGTGTAATGGCAAGATCTCAACTCACCACAACTTCGGTCTCCTGGGTTCAAGCCATTCTCCTGCCTCAGCTTCCCAAGTAGCTGGCATCACAGGTGCCCACCACCACACCCAGCTAATTTTGTATTTTTAGTAGAGACGGGGTTTCTCCATGTTGGTCAGGCTGGTCTCGAACTCCCAACCTCAGGTGATCTGCCCGCCTCAGCCTCCCAGAATGCTGAGATTACAGGAGTGAGCCACTGTGCCTAACCTATGCCATATTTTAAAACCCATTCTACCAATCTCTGTCTTTTAATTGCCATATTTAGACTATTTAAATTTAATCTGATTATTTATATGGGCTTTAAGTTATAAGCCATTTTTTTTTGGATTCTGTTAGTTCTCTCTGCTGTTTGTTTCTATGTTTTATGCTTCCTGCCCTGAACATTTTTAAGAATTCCATTTCGATTTATCTGTAGTATTTTCAATGTGTCTCTTTATGTAGCTTTTAAATGGTTGCTGTAGTATAAGATTATATATACATTACAGTCTACTGGTGTTATAATTTTATCAGTTTGAACATGTAGCAACCTTCATGTTTCTTTACCTTCCTGTTTGTAATATATTGTCTTAGTTTTTATGTGTACATTTGAAACTTTATCAAACAATGTTATTATTTTGCTTCTATCATCAAATAGAATTTAGAGTACTCATGAGAGGAATATTCTATTTGCTTATATTTTGTTTATCATGTTTTCCCCTCCTTTTAATGTTGTAGTGTTCCTTCTTTTATTGTTTGGTTGTTTGATTTCTGTTTAAAGAACTTTCTCTAGACATATTTTTAGTGTAGGTCTGTTAGTAAACAAGTTCTTTTACTTTTCCTTTGTCTTAGAATGTCTTAATTTCCTCTTAATTCATGAACATTATTGCTAGATATAGGATTCTGGGTTGACAGTTCCTTTCTTTCAGCACTTGAAAAACATTGTGTCACTTTCTTCTAACCTCTATGGTCATTTGAATTGTTTTTCTCCTATAGATAAAGTGTTTTTCCTCTTGCTGATTTCAAGGTTTTTTTCTTTGTGTTTAGTTTTCAGAAGTTTGACTTTGACGTGTCTTGGTTGTGGATTTCTTTGTCTTTATCCTGTTTTGAGTTACTTTAGCTTCTTGAATTTCTAGGTTTGTGTTTCTTTTGACAAATTTAGAATGTTTCAGCCATTATTTCTTCAAGTATTTTTTATTTTTTTTTTAAGCCCTGTCTTCTTTAACCTCTCCTTCTGGGACTTCAGACACAAATGCTAGATCAATTTTGTAATCCCACAGGTGAATGAAGATTTGTTCTTTTTTTTTTTTTCTTTTTTCTGAGATGGTCACTCTGTTGCCCAGGCTGGATGGAGTGCAGTGGCATGATCTCAGCTCACTGCAACCTCTTCCTCCTGGGTTCAAGCGATTCACTTTCCTCATTTTTTTTGCTGTTGTTTGAATTGGATAATTTCTGTTTTTCTGTCAGTTCACTGATTTTTTCTCTGTCTACTTCATTCTATCATTGAGTTCATCCATTGAGTTTTTTGTATTTCTGTCATTGTATTTTTTAATTCTAAAATTTCCATTTGGTTCTTCTTTATGTCTTCTATTTCTTTACATATTACCACCCATTGGGGACAAATGTCCAAGCTCCCTATTTCACTTTCCCTGAAAACCCTCCGTGGAGGCATTAAGGGTGCTTTATAACAATTCTCCAAGAGTAGAACTCTAGGCTTCCCACTCACCCTTTTTTCCCTATGGTATTTGGCTGGAATAGAATAGTTATTGAATAAAAGTTTCTGTCATGGTAGGCTGCCCCTTTCTTGGTCCTTTATCTAGACAATGGACTTTTTTTTCTTAATCTGCACCCATTGGCATTTCTAGGTTACTGGTTTCTTCAGCTTCAAGTCTTGGATATATTGGGCAAAAAGAAAACCCAGGGAACTTACCACCATGTCATTTCTAGACACCTTTGCCTTTTCTTCCCCACCCTTCAATGTTTTGTTATGTCAGCTTTAATGTAATATCCAGAGTTTTTAGTTGTGCTGAGCAGGAAGAACAGTGAAAAGTATGTCTATTTCATTTTTCCTGGAATCCAGTAGCTGAGTAGTAATAGTCTTTTGTGATATGTTCCCTAATACCAAGCAGTTCTAGTTTGTGTGTGAGTTATGTTGTGTAGAATGTATTTTGTTTTCTTTTGTAATAAAACAGAAATTTGTGGTGAGTTCCTTATAATACTTATGCTTGAAGACAGTCATTAGTCGATGTGCTATTTTTCTCCTATCAGATAATGCATTACAGCTATACATTTTTTCATGTTTTCCATTCTTATAATTACTTGTATGTGCACCCTTCCCATTTTCATATCTATGTTGAAATATGCAAACCAAAATGTAGTACATTTTTAAAGGAAAAAAAGAAAACTTTAAAAAAAAACTGAATAATGTGAGTCTATTATTACCTAAATTTTGATAGTCAACCTCTTGTTAATAAATACTGAGATTGTGTTTGCTTTTTGTGATATTTTACTTTCCATGATGTGCCACATGTCTTTAGCATAATCTCCTTTTCTGTATCAGATACTTAAAGGGATGTCATCAAATTCTTCTGTGTCTAGGAGTAGTTTTACGTTATGTGAGGCTTATATAATTGGGAGGGTTCTGTAAGATAAATAGTACAGGACTTTGGAATAGGCAGTGTCAATGATGAACCCATGAAGCTTAAAATTCACTAGCTTTATAATATATAAAGCCCTCAACTATAAAATAGAAAGAGGGAAGAGATAATTTCTGATTATTATGTTTTCTGTATATTATGAGCTTGATAACCCTTAAAACTCAGCCACTCCAAAGGGATGATTCAGGGCAGAAGGCTCCCTCTTCTCCACACACTGTTGCACAGGGAAGTTTGCTTTACTTGATCCAATTTTTAAGGAACCTCATCTCTTCTACTCTGCCCTTTTCTCCCCAAGTTCTGTCTTTCTATTATTTCCAGTGTAGTTAGTAGTGATTTGTCTCACCTTTGTGATCATTATTTAGACTAGTAGAAAAAGACAGAGAAAAGAAAAGGGCCCATCTTCTTTATTTTAGCATATAAGTAGTTGGAAATTTTAAGAAACATTCTCCCAATGGTCTCTAATCCAATTAGTATTTTTTCCTATAATTGGGAGAAAAGTACATTGAAGGAATTTATTTTGATTTAGTGAATTTAATACATTGAGGACATATAATTCATTTTAGATAATACTTCCTCATATTTCAAAATTAGAACTCAATGGCATAATAGAATGTCATTACTTGTTCCCCCTTCTATTTTGTTCTTATTCAACACACCTAGTCCCCAAAGCCTTGCCTACAACATTATCATCCAAACACAACCCCTAATGCTTACTAATCATTATCATTTAAAATGGGGTAGATGTAAAACATTTTGACTGTAAGGATATTAACTAAACCATACTACTTACCTCTAAATTAATTTTATTCATTCTGAATGAGAGATAAATCTGTAGAAATTTTTTAACTTTCAGGTCATTTTTGTACCACCATCTTTTTTTGGCTGATGACTTATTTCAAGCCTGTTTGCTTTATATAAGAGGACTTTGTGAAGATGCAATTAATCTCAAAAATTATAATGGCCATGAAAATAATCTATCTGCCATATGCCTTGTAAAGGTGAGTAGAAGCATACTACTATAAGCTAATATTGGTATATAGAAACTAGGAAGAACATATAGCATTTGAATTAAAAAATATACAGATTTCTAAATTCATAAATAAACCATCTCTTTCGATTACTACTGTTCTAAAATATCTGCAAAGAACATGAGTTCCTTGCAATAAATTTTAATAGTTAACATTTCTTGTAGTTTCTTCCTTATGAGTAACCTAAGTCCATAAGACCCTTTATTTTCAAATGTATTTCCAAATGTGTAATATTATTTAAAATAATCAGTTACTTCTTATACATAATTGATAGTTATCAACTATTCTTCCTCCTGTATAGCTGTCAAGATATTATCATAAGCTTCAACTCAGAAGTTTTGGTTAAATTTATGAATTCTCCTATTTCAAGATTCTAGAAAAAGTGAGCCTCTTAATGGAATAATTTAATTTCTATAAGATAGCTCTTTTGAGTGGTTAAGTACCTAGAACTAGTCTACAATTGAACAAGATTCTAGCAGTTTTTACTTCACTCACTCAATGTATGAGGGAGAAAAGCAAAATTGGTAGAGTTATCTAGACTAAGAAAGAGGAATTCTTAAGGGGCTTGGACAAGTTAAATATTTGATAATTAGCTTGAAAATCAGTTGTGTTGACTACATGTGACAAGATCAATACTTGTAAATCAACATCTGGTGTTTAGAATTATGTGTAGTGATTGATACATAGTAGGTGCTCAACACTAGTCTTTGAATAAAAGAATAAATTAATGAAGGAAGAGAAATTATTACATAGATGTATTTTTTATACCTGTATTGTTTTTTTTTTT
>NW_016823795.1:423273-432576 GCF_001698545.2 Rhinopithecus bieti
ACCGTGTTAGCCAGGATGGTCTCGATCTCCTGACCTCGTGATCCGCCCGTCTCGGCCTCCCAAAGTGCTGGGATTACAGGCTTGAGCCACCGTGCCCGGCCGAATCATGTAATTTTACCCTCTTTATGCTGTGTTGTGGGAAGTCAGGGACCCCGAACAGAGGGACCGGTTGAAGCCACGGCAGAAAAACATGAATTGTGAAGATTTCATGGACATTTATTAGTTCCCCAAATTAATACTTTTATAATTTCTTATGCCTGTCTTTACTGCAGTCTCTGAACATAAATTGTGAAGCTTTCATGGACATTTATCACTTCCCCAATCAATACTCTTATAATTTCCTATGCCTGTCTTTACTTTAATCTCTTAATCCCATCATCTTCATAAGCTGAGGATGTATGTCACCTCAGGACCCTTTGATGATTGCATTATCTGTACAAATTGTTTGTAAAACATGTGTATTTGAACAATATGAAATCTGGTCACCTTGAAAAAGCACAGGATAACAGCAATTTTCAGGGAACAAGGGAGATAACCATAAGGTCTGAATGCCTGCGGGGCCTGGCAGAACAGGGTCATATTTCTCTTCTTGCAGAAAGCGAATAGGAGAAATATCACTGAATTCTTTTCCCAGCAAGGAATAATCCTGGGAAGGGAATGCATTTCCAGGGGGAGGTCTCTAAAATGGCCGCTCTGGGAGTGTCTGTCTTATGCAGTTGAAGATAAGGGATGAAATATGCCCTGGTCTCCTGCAGCGCTCTCAGGCTTGCTAGGATTAAGAAATTCCAGCCTGGCAAATTGTCTGCTTTCAAACCCTGTTTCCTGTTAAGATGTTTATCAATGAGAATGCATGCCCAGCGGGACATGGAACCTCATCGGTAATTCTAATTTCACCCTGGCCTTGTGATCTTGCTCTGCCATATGTCTTGTGATGTTTTATTGCCTTTTGAAGCATGTGATGTCTGTGACCGACTTCCTATTCATACACTCCTTCCCCTTTTGAAATCCCTAATAAAACTTGCTGGTTTTGCAGCTCAGGGGCATCATGGAACCTGCCAATATGTGATGTCACCCACAGAGGCCCAGCTGTAAAATTTCTCTCTTTGTACTCTTTCTCTTTATTTCTCAGACCGACCAACACTTAGGGAAAATAGAAAAGAACCTACGTTGAAATATTGGGGACTGGTTCCCCTGATAATGCTGTATTTTATTTTTGTGTTTTAAATTGTTAACAGATAGTTGTGGCTTCAAAAGTAAAAGTAGTTTCTGGGATTGGTGGATTCTCTGCATGCATAAATGTTTCAAAAACACATCAACTCTTGAATTTTCTGTTTTGGTTTAATCTTATTATTTAAAACAATAATGTATTTTTCTGTATTTTAATCAAGATTTAGTGAGATTTAACGAGTGTTTAAATTTGAGAAACATGTAAGTCATATGAGATATACAGAACAAAATGTAAAATATGGGATCTTCTTTATGACATGAAAAGACCAAATGTTTTATCTTTTTTAAATATGAATTTTGACTTTCTAACACTGATCATATACTATCATCTAATTAGCTGGATAGTTCTCGAACATATTCTCTAGATGAATTTTGTGAAGAGCAGTTACAGCAAGCTACCCAGGCATTGAAACAACTTGAGGACATCAGGGATAAGGCAGTTTCAGAGATGAAAAGTACTTTTCTAAAGGTAATTCTTTAATTATATCATGTTTATCAAAGTTGCAATTTACTGGCTGCAGCAATTGATCCAAATTGCATCCCTGGAAAAAGTATCTGAAATGGGAAGGTAAGGAACAAAGATGGTTAATTAACAACTAACTGGTACTGTGTATTTACTATATACCATAATTTTTCCAGGTATGATGCAAAATGCAAAGAAATATATATTTATATATATATGAATGCATATATGTGTATATCTATATACAACTTATGAAATTTAATATATTTAAATGCTAAGGATGATGATTCTCAAACTTTAGTGGCCAAGAGAATCACCTCGAAGGCTTCATAAAACAAGAGATTTCTGTTTCAGTAGGCACAGTCTGAGGATGTACATTTCTTTTCTTTCTTTCTTTCTTTCTTTCTTTCTTTCTTTCTTTCTTTCTTTCTTTCTTTCTTTCTTTCTTTCTTTTTCTTTCTTTCTTTTTTATTTTAATACTTTAAGTTCTGGGATACATGTGCAGAATGTGCAGATTTGTTACATAGGTATACATTGCCATGGTGGTTTGCTGCACCCATCAACCTGTAATCTACATTAGTTACTTCTCCTAATGCTATCCCTCCCCTTACCCCCCACTCCCGGACAGCCCCAGTGTATCATGTTCCCCTCCCTGTGCCTATATGTTCTCATTGTTCAACTCCAACTTATGAGTGAGAACATGCAGTGTTTGTTTTTCTGTTCCTCTTTTAGTTTACTGAGAATAATGGTTTCCATCTTCATCGGCATCCCTGCAAAGGACGTGAACTCATTCTTTTTTATGGTTGTGTAGTTTTCCATGGTGTATATGTGCCATATTTTCTTTATCAAGGCTAACATTGATGGGCATTTGGGTTGCTTCCAAGTCTTTGCTATTGTGAATAGTGCTGCAGTAAACATACGTGTGCATGTGTCTAGAATAAAATGATTTATAATCCTTTGGGTATATACACAGTAATGGGATTGTTGGGTCAAATGGTATTTCTAGTTCTAGATCCTTGAGGAATCACTGTTTTCCACAATGGTCAAACTAATTTACACCCCCACCAACAGTGTAGAAGCATTCCTTTTTCTCCACAGCATCTGTTGTTTCCTGACTTTTAATGATCACCATTCTAACTGGCATGAGATGGTATCTTGTTGTTTTATTTGCATTTCTTTAATGACCAGTGATGATGAGCTTTTTTTTTTCATATGTTGGTTTGCTGCATGAATGTCTTCTTTTGAAAAGTGTCTGTTCATATCCTTTGCCCACTTTTTAATGGGGTTATTTTTTTCTTGTATATTTGTTTAAGTTCTTTGTAGATTCTGGATATTAGCCCTTTGTCAGATGGATAGATTGCAAAAGTATTCTCCCATTCTGTAGGTTGTCTGTTCACTCTGATGATAGTTTCTTTTGCTCTACAGAAGCTCTTTAGTTTAATTAGATCCCATTTGTCAATTTTGGCTTTTGTTGCAATTGCTTTTGGTGTTTTAGTCATGAAGTCTTTGCCCATGCCTCTGTTCTGAATGGTATTGCCTAGGTTTTCTTCTAGGGTTTTTATGGTTTTAGGTCTTACATTTAAGTCTTTAATCTGTCTTGAGTTAATTTTTGTATAAGGTGTAAAGAAGGGGTCCAGTTTCAGTTTTCTGCATATGGCTAGCCAGTTTTCCCAACACTTTTAATTAAATAGGGAATCCTTTGCCCATTGCTTGTTTTGTCAGGTTTTTCAAAGATCAGATGGTTGTAGATGTGTGGTGTTATTTCTGAGGCCTCTGTTCTGTTCCATTGGTCTATATCTCTGTTATGGTACCAGTACCATGCTGTTTTGGTTACTGTAGCCTTGTAATATATTGAAGTCAGGTAGCATGATGCCTCCAGTTTTGTTCTTTTTGCTTAGGATTGTCTTGGCTATAAAGGCTCTTGTTTGGTTCCATATTAAATTTAAAGTAGTTTTTTCTAATTATGTGAAGAAAGTCAATGATAGCTTAATGGGAATAGCATTGAATCTGTAAATTACTTTGGGAAATATGACTGTTTTCACAATATTGATTCTTCCTATCCATGAGCATGGAATGTTTTCCATTTGTTTGTGTCCTCTCTTATTTCCTTGAACAGTTGTTTGTAGTTCTCCTTGAAGAGGTCCTTCACATCTCTTGTAAGTTGTATTTTACTCTCTTTGAAGCAGTTGTGAATGGGAGTTTGTTCATGATTAGGCTCTCTGTGTGTTTATTATTGGTGTATAGGAATGCTTGTGACTTTTGCACATTGATTTTGTATCCTGAGGCTTTGCTGAAGTTTCTTATCAGCATAAGGAGTTTTTGGGCTGAGACGATGGGGTTTTCTTAGTATACGATCATATCATCTGCAAAGAGAGATACTTTGACTTCCTCTCTTCCTGTTTGAATACGCTTTCTTTCTTTCTCTTGCCTGATTGCCCTGGCCAGAACTTCCAATATTATGTTGAATATTATGTGGTGAGAGAAGGCAACCTCATCTTGTGCCAGTTTTCAAAGGAAATGCTTCCAGCTTTTGCCTGTTCGTATAATATTGGCTGTGGGTATGTTCCATCAATACCTAGTTTATTGAGACTTTTTAGCATGAAGGGGTGTTGAATTTTATCGAAGGCCTTTTCTGCATCTATTGAGATAATCATGTGGATTTTGTCATTGGTTCTGTTTACATGATGGATTACGTGTATTGATTTGTGTATGTTGAACCAGCCTTGCATCCTAGGGATGAACCTGACTTAATCGTGGTGGATAAGCTTTTTAATGTGCTGCTGGATTTGGTTTGCTAATATTTTATTGAGGATTTTTGCATCCATGTTCATCAGGGATGTTGGCCTGAAATTTTCTTTTTTTGCAGTTTCTCTGCCAGGCTTTGGTATCAGGATGATGCTGGCCTCAGAAAATGAGTTAGGGAGGAGTCCCTCCTTTTCTGTTGTTTGGAATAGTTTCAGATGGAATGGGACCAGCTCCTCTTTGTACCTCTGGTAGAATTCAGCTGTGAATCCATCTGGTCCTGGACTTTTTTTGGTTGGTAGGCTATTAATTACTGCCTCCATTTCAGAACTTGTTATTGGTCTATTCAGGGATTCATCTGCCTCCTGGTTTAGTCTTGGGAGGTTGTATGTGTCCAGGAATTTGTCCATTTCCTCTAGATTTTCTATTTTATTTGTATAGAGGTATTTACAGTATTCTGTGATGGTAGTTTGTATTTCTGTGGGATCAGTAGTTGTCTCCCCTTTATCATTTTTTATTGTGTCTACTAGATTCTTCTCTCTTTTCTTCTTTATTAGTCTGGCTAGTGGTCTATCCATTTTGTTAATCTTTTGAAAAAAAAAACAGCTCCTGAATTCATTGATTTTTTGAAGATTTTTTTGTCTCTATTTCCTTTAGTTTTGCTTTGATCTTAGTTATTTCTTGTCTTCTGCTAACTTTTGAATTTGTTTGCTCTTGCTTCTCTAGTTCTTTTAATTTTGATGTTAGGGTGTCGATTTTAGATATTTCCTGCTTTCTCCTGTGGGCATTGATTGCTATAAGTTTCCCTCTAAACACTGCTTTAGCTGTGTCCCAGTGATTCTGGTACGTTATGTGTTTGTTCTCTTTGTTCTTATTGGTTTCAAAGAACTTAATCATTTCTGCCTTAACTTTGTCATTTACCCAGTAGTCATTCAGAAGCAAGTACTATATGGTGGTGAGAAGAATGTATATTTTGTTGATTTGGGGTGGAGTGTTGTGTAGATGTCTATTAGGTTTGCTTGGTCCAGAGCTAAGTTCAAGTCCTGAATATCCTTGTTAATTTTCTGTCTCATTGATCTGTCTAATATTGACAGTGGGATGTTAAAGTCTCCCACTATTATTGTGTGTGAGTCTAAGCCTCTTTGTAGGTCTCTAAGAACTTGCTTTATGAATCTGGGTGCTCCTGTATTAGGTGCATATATATTTAGGATAGTTAGCCCTTCTTGTTGCATTGATCCCGTTACCATTATGTAATACCCTTCTTTGTCTTTTTTAAATCTTTGTTGGTTTAAGGTCTGTTTTATCAGATGCTAGGAATGCAACCTCTGCTTTTGTTTCTTTGTTTGTTTGTTTTGCTTTCCATTTGCTTGGTAAATCTTCCTCCACCTCTTTATTTTGAGCCTATGTGTGTCTTTCCGCATGAGATGTGTCTCCTGAATACAGCACACTGATGGATCTTGACTCTTTATCCAATTTGCCAGTCTGTGTCTTTTAATTGGGGCATTTAGCCTGTTTACATTTAAGGTTAATATTGTTACGTGTGAATTTGATCCTGTCATTATGATGCTAGCTGGTTATTTTGCCCATTAGTTGATGCAGTTTCTTCATAGTATCGATGGTCTTTACAATTTGGCATGTTTTTGCGGTGGCTGGTACCGGTTTTTCCTTTCCGTATGTAGTGGTTCTTTCAGGAGCTATTGTAAGGCTGGCCTGGTGGTGACAAAATCCCTCAGCATTTGCTTGTCTTTAAAGGATATTATTTCTCCTTCACTTGTGAAGCTTAATTTGGCTGGATATGAAATTCTGGGTTGAAAAATCTTTTCTTAAGAATGTTGAATATTGGCCCCCAGTCTATTCTGTCATGTAGAGTTTCTGCAGTGAGATCCGCTGTTAGTCTGATGGACTTCCCTTTGTAGGTAACTCGACCTTTCTCTCTGGCTGACCTTTACATTTTTTCTTTCAGTTCAACCTTAGTGAATCTGATGATTATATGTCTTGGGGTTGCTCTTCTCAAGGAGTATCTTTGTGGTATTCCCTGTATTTCCTGAATTTGAATATTGGCCTGTCTTGCTAGGTTGGGGAAGTTCTCCTAGATAATATCCTGAAGAGTGTTTTCCCACTGGGTTCCATTCTCCCCGTCACTTTCAGGTACACCAGTCAAACGTAGCTTTGGTCTTTTCACATAGTCTCATATTTCTTTGAAGCTTTGTTCATTCCTTTTCATTGTTTTTTCTCTAGGCTTGTCTTCAAGCTTTATTTCATTAAGTTGATCTTCAATCTCTGATATCCTTTTTCCACTTGATTGCTTTGGCTATTGATGCTTGTGTATGCTTCACAAAGTTGTCGTGCTGAGTTTTTCAGCTCCATCAGGTCATTTATGTTCTTCTATAAACTGGTTATTCTAGTTAGCAGTTCTTCTAACCTTTTATCAAGGTTCTTACCTTCCCTGCATTGGGTTAGACCATGCTCCTTTAGCTTGGAGGAGTTTGTTATTATTACCCACTTTCTGAAGCCTACTTCTGTCAGTTCGTCAAACTCATTCTTCATCCAGTTTTGTTCCATTGCTAGGTAGGAGTTGTGATCCTTTGGAGGAGGAGAGGCATTCTAGTTTTTGGAGTTTTCAGCTTTAGTGCACTGGCTTTTCCTCATCTTCGTGGATTTATCTACCTTTGGTCTTTGCTGTTGGTAACCTTCAGATGGAGTTTTTGGATGATCATTTTTTTGTTGTTGATGTTGATGCTATTGCTTTCTGTTTGTTAGTTTTTCTTCTACCAGTCAGGCCCCTCATCTGTAGGTCTGCTGGAGTTTGCTGGGGGTCCACTCCAGACCCTGTTTGCCTGGGTGTCACCAGTGGAGGCTGCAGAACAGCAAAGATTGCTGCCTCCTCCTTCCTCTGGAAGCTTTGTCTCAGGGGGCACCCACCAGATACCAGCTGGAGCTCTCCTGTATGAGGTGTCTTTCAACCCCTGCTGGGAGATGTTTCCCAGTCAGGAGGCACGGGGATCAGGGACCCACTTGAGGAGGCAGTCTGTCCCTTAGCAGAGCTTGAGCACTATGCTGGAACATCTGTTGCTCTCTTCAGACCTGGCGGGCAGGAACATTTAAGTCTGCTGAAGCTTGCCCACAGCCACCCCGTCCCCCAGATGCTCTGTGCCAAGGAGATGGGAGTTTTATCTATAAGCCCCTGACTGGGGCTGCTGCTTTTCTTTCAGAGATGCCATACCCAGAGAGGAGGAATCTAGAGAGGCAGTCTAGCTACAGTGGCTTTCAGGTGCTGTGGTGGGCTCTGCACAGTTCAAACTTCCCAGGGGCTTTGTTTACACTGTGAGGGGAAAATTGCCTACTCAAGCCTCAGTAATGGCAGATACCCCTTCCCCCACCAAACTTGAGCATCCCAGATCGACTTCAGACTGCCGTGCTGATAATGAGAATTTCAAGCCGGTGGATCTTAGCTTGCTGGGCTCCTTGGGGGTGGGATCTGTTGAGCAAGACCACTTGGCTCCTTGGCTTCATCCACCTTTCTAGGGGAGTGAATGGTTCTATCTCACTGGTGTTCCAGGTGCCACTGAGGTATGAAAGAAACTCCTGCAGCTAGCTCAGTGTTTGCTGTACCAGCCATCCAGTTTTGTGTTTGAAACCCATGGCCCTTGTGGTGTAGGCATCTGAGAGAATTTCCTGGTCTGTGCGTTGCCAAGACCATGGGAAAAATGTAGTATCTGGGCTGCATAGCCTTGTCCTTCATGGCACAGTCCCTTATGGCTTCCCTTGGCTAGGGGAGGGAGTTCCTTGACCCCTTGCACTTCCTGGGTGAGGCAATGCCCCACCCTGCTTTGGCTTGCCCTCTGTGGGCTGCACCCACTGTCTAACCAGTCCCAATGAGATGAAACCAGGTACCTCAGTTGGAAATGCAGAAATCACTTGCTTCCTGCATTGGTCTCACTGGGAGCTGCAGACTGGAGCTGTTTCTATTTGGCCATCTTGCTTCCCTAGTTTTTTTTTTTTTTTTTAAGTAGGCACTTATTGCTATAAGTTTGCCTGTTAGTATTGCTTTTGCTGTGTCTTATAGGTTTTGATATATTATGTTTCAATTTTCATTTGGTGAAAGAATTTTAAAATTTCATTCTTAGTTTCTTCACCCATTTGTTGTTCAGGAACATGTTTAATTTTCATGTATTTGTAGAGCTTCAACTGTTTTTCTTGTTATTGATGTCTAGCTCCATTCCCTTGTGCTCAGATAAGATACTTGATATGATTTTAATTTCTGAAATGTGTTGAGACTTGTGTTCTAAAATATGATCAATCATGGAGAATGTTCCATGTGCTGGTGAAAATAATGTGTGTTCTGCAGCTATTGGGCAAAATGTTTTGTAAATGTTTGTGAGGTCCATTTAGCTTATTGTTCAGTTCAAATCTGATGTTTCTTTGTTGGTTTTCTGTCTAGATTATCTATTTGATGCTGAGAGTGGAATGTTGAAGTCCCAAAGTATTATTATATTAGGGTCTATCTCTTCTTTAGATCTGACAATATTTGCTTTTTATATCTGGATAGTCCAGTGCTGGGTGCATATATATTTACAATTGTAATATTCTCTTGCTGAGCTGATTCCTTTATTATTATATAATGTCCTCCATTGTCTATTATTATAGATTTTCACTTTAAATCTGTTTTGTTGATATAACCATAGACACTTCTGCTTGATTTTGGTTTTCGTTTGCATGGAATATCTTTTTTATCCCTTCACTTTCAGTCTATGCGTACCTTTTTTTTTTTTTTTTTTTTTTTTTTTTTTTGTATCAGGAAGCCCTTTCTATTTCCTTAGAATCACACTTTGTAAGCAATCCTAGCCCCACTGCTTGCTATTCGTATAACC
>NW_016823796.1:0-912 GCF_001698545.2 Rhinopithecus bieti
CTTATGTATTGGGAAGACAATTTCTAAGTACTATAATATGGCAGCACTGAAGAATTTTCACATAAACGACCTACATTTAAATTAAGTAACTTTTCACAGCAAAGTCTCGCAATACTTTAAACCTTTGATTTATATGTCAAAGTCACAAGATGATCAGTCATTAGAAATCATTTTAACAATCCATCAACTGACAACTGGATTAAATCTTCTTCAATTATATTGAAAACAATGCACTAGAAAAATTCTGTCCTGTATATTGATTTGCTTAATGTTACTGAAAAGGCATTAAAGTGAAATTAAACATGAGGATTTAGACTTGCCTTTTTATTGCATTCCAGTGATGTTTAAAGTGTGAGAAATAATCCCCATCAAGCTACCACTGACTTTCTTCACAGAATTGGAAAAACTACTTTAAAGTTCATATGGAACCCAAAAAGAGCCTGCATAGCCAGGACAATACTAAGCAAAAAGAACAAAGCTGGAGGCATCATGCTACCTGACTTCAAACTATACTATGAGGCTACAATAACCAAAACAGCACAGTCCTGGTACCAAAACAGATATAGAGACCAATGCAACAGAACAGAGGCCTCAGAAATAACACTACACATCTACAACCATCTGATCTTTGACAAACCTGACAAAAAGAAGCAATGGGGAAAACATTCCCTGTTTAATAAATGGTGCTGGGAAAACTGGCTAGCCATATGTAGAAATCTGAAACTGGATCCCTTCCTTACGTCTTATACAAATGTTAACTCAAGCTGGATTAAAGACTTAAATGTAAGACATAAAACCATAAAAACTCTAGAAGAAAACCTAGGCAATACCACTCATGACATAGGAATAGGCAAAATCCTAATCACTAAAACACCAAAAGCAATGGCAACAGAAACCAAAATTGACAAAAGG
>NW_016823797.1:0-1311 GCF_001698545.2 Rhinopithecus bieti
TCCCCATTGATTGTTTTTGTCAGGTTTGTCAAAGATCAGACAGTTGTAAATGTGTGGTGTTATTTCTGAGGCCTCTGTTCTGTTCCACTGGTCTATATGTCTGTTTTGGTACCAGTACCATGCTGTTTTGGTTACTGTAGCCTTGTAGTATAGTTTGAAGTCAGGTAACGTGATGCCTCCAGCTTTGTTCTTTTTGTGTAGGATTATCTTGGCTATGTGGGCTCCTTTTTGGTTCCATATGAACTTTAAAGTGTTTTTTTTCCAATTCGAATCACAGCACTTTGAAAAACCAAAGTGAGAGTATCACTTGAGTCCAGGTGTTGGAGACCAGCCTGGGCAACATAGTGAGACTCCCATCTCTACAAAAAATTAAAAAGGAATAATGTATCAATATTGGTCCTTAAATCCCAGCAAATGTACCACACTAACGTAAGATGTTAATAGGAGAAATTGTGTGTGGAATATATGGGAACACTGTACTGTCTATGCAATTTATCTGTAAATCTAAAGTTATTCCTTTTTATTGAATCAAATTAAGTCCTACTCAGCCCTAACGTGTCCAGAGCAGGTTTTAAGATCATTTATGAGATCAAAGGACTAGGTGTAGATGACAATGACTTAATAAAATGCTGTTTTCATGTTTGTGCTTTGCAGTATTATAAACAAACAAAAACAACAAACTTACCGAAAAGCACAATCTGTAGATTTCAGAATGCTATATAAGCTTAGTGTCAATTCTAAAAGGGTTTCTTTATACAAAAAAATTCATGTTAAAAATTAAACCCTTTGATAGGTCATTGGATGGAAAGAAAGAAAAAAAATAAAAAATAAGCCCTTTTAGAATTGACATTGAGTTTGTATAGCATTTAGAAATCTACAGACTTGTATGAACAACTACATGCCAACAAATTGGAAATCTAGAAGAAATTGTTAAATTCCTTAAGATATACAACCTTCCAAGATTGAATCATGGGGAAATAGAAAACTTGAACAGTCTTCAACAAAATAAAGGCCATATATGACAAACCCACAACTAACATCACACTGAATGTGGAAAAACTGAAAGCTTTCCCTCTGAGGTCTGGAACTAGACAAGTCCCACCATTTATATTTAACATTGTGCTGGAAGTTCTAGCTAGAGCAATTAGGCAAGAGAAAGAAATCAAAGTCATCCAAATTGGAAAGGAAGAAGCTGAACTGTCCTTCTTTGCAGATGACATGATATTATATAGAAAAAATCCTAAAGCCTCCACCAAAACACTAATAGGACTAATATTTGAATTCAGCAAAGTTGCAGGATACAAAATTAAC
>NW_016823798.1:0-1526 GCF_001698545.2 Rhinopithecus bieti
TGCGGGAGGGCTGCGCAGGTCTCGTCCTGTTCCGGGGACTGGGGCCGCTCCTGGGGTAGGGAGCCGTTCCTGCACGCGCGGCCCCGGACCGCCCGGGGTTAGCGAACTCTGCTGGAGAAAAGCCCAGTCCCAGCTCTCCGCGCTCCCTGGCAACGGAGCCCGTGTTCCCGCGCCCTGGAGGCCCGAGCCCACGTTCCAGTGTCCCCATGTCCCCGAGTCCCCTAGAAGCGGGGTATCCTCTCATCCCCTGCATCCCCACCTGCGCTTCCCGAACACCCCGCACATCACCTGCAACCCGAAGGCCACCGCCGCCCTGAACCGTCGCATCTCCTCACCCCTGCCCTCCTGCTGACTCAGCCCAGCACCCTGACACTGCCTTCCAGGCCACAGCCCTCGTCTTGCCTCCAACATTTCCCCCACCCCTACACTTCCACAACTCAACCTGGGACGGGTCGCCATGGGCGGGCAGAGGGGAACACTTCAGGCTTCCGCGCTCTGTCCTCTTTTTTTTCTTCCAGTTTTACTGAGATATAATTCACATACCATATAATTTAACCATAGAAGCTGTAGTGGTTTCTAGGGTATTCACAGAGTACTGTACTCCCCAGTTCCCCAGTACCCATCCTGCCCAGACCAGGCTATTCTACTTTCTGTCCATAGATTTGTCTATTCTAGACATTTTATAGTGATAGAATCAAGCCATATGTGGTCTCTTGTGACTGGCTTCATTTCCTTAGCATAACGTCCTCAAGGTTCATCCATGTTGTAGCCTGTAGCAGTGCTTCCTTCCCTTTTCATTACCAAGTAATATTCTGTTGCATGGCCATGACACTTTTTTTTTTGAGACAGTCTTGCTCTGTTGCCCAGACTGGAGTGCAGTGGCGTGATCTCGGCTCGCGTGATTTGCCTCCCAGGTTCAAGTGATTCTCCTGCCTCAGTCCCCCAGTGGCTGGGATTACAGGCACATGCCACCATGCCCGGCTAATTTTTGTACGTTTAGTAGAGACGGGATTTCACCACATTGGCCAGGCTAGTCTCAAACACCTGACCTCAGGTGATCCACCTACCTCGGCCTCCCAAAGTGCTGGGATTACAGGCGTGAGCCACTGTGCCCGGCCAAACTGCCCATTTTTCAAAGTAACTGCACTACTTTACGTTCCTACCAGCAATGTAGGAGGGTTTCAACTATTCACATCCTTGCCAACACTTGTTATGGGACTTTGATGATAGCCATCCTAACAAATATGACACGGTATCACACTCTGGTTTTCTTTCCTTTCTTTCTGTTTTTTCTTTTTTTCTTTTTCTTTTTTTATTTTCTTTTTTGTTTTTTGAGACGGAGTCTTGCTCTGTCACCCAGGCTGGAGTGCACTGGCATGATCTCAGCCCACTGCAGCCTCTGCCTCCCAGGTTCAAGTGATTCTCCTGCCTCAGCCTCCCAAGTAGCTGGGATTAGATGTGCCCACCACCACACTTGGCTAATTTTTTTTTTTTTTTTTTGAGATGGAGTTTTGCTCTTGTTGCCC
>NW_016823799.1:0-1991 GCF_001698545.2 Rhinopithecus bieti
AAAAAATCCAAATTCTTGTGAATATTCTTGATCTCGTTTCTACTGATCAAAGGATATATTAGTCATCTATTGCTGCATAACCAGTTGCCACAAACCTAGCAGTTTAAACAAGACATATTCATTGTTTCACAGTTTCTCAGCATTAGGAGTTTCAGCTTGGCTTGTCTGGGTCCTTTTTAGGATCTCACAAGCCTGCAAAGAAGTTGTTGGTGAGGCTATGTTCTTATCTGCAGGCTGGACTGGGGAAAAAATCTCCTTCCCAGATTACTCTGACTCTTGACAGGACCATTTCCTTGCAGCTGTATGACTGGAAGCCCAGCTTTTTACTCTCCTCTTCCCGAGGCTGTCCTTAGCTCCTAGAGGGCAACAGCAGTTCCTTGCCAGGTGGGCTTCCCCACCAAGGCCACTTGGCTTCATCAAGCCAGCAAGAAGTGTCTCTTGAGCAAGTTGGCTAGCAAGATGGAGTCTTATATGTTGCATGTAAATACAGGGGTGCCATCTCAACCAGTTTGCCAAATCCTACTGGTTAGCAGCAGGGCACAGGCCTCATCACACTCAAGAGGAGGGGATTTCACCAAAGTATGATCACCAGGAGGCAGGGATTAGCATGGGGCCACATTACTGTCTTTTTGCCACAAGGCTTTATTCATCTAATTCACATCCATAATCATGAAGGGAACCGGAAGAATGGAGCCAGGTACTGCAGGCCACATCCAGCCCCAAAGCTCAGCAACAAATCCCAGGTCCCACACTCCAGCATCCAGTCCCATGCTCTCAGCTCAAAAGTCACCAGGAAGTCTTTGGATGAGCATCCGGTTCCAGTTCTGAAAGTCTAGGTCTAAGCATATACTATACTTTGGTGGAAAGTTTTTAAAAGTGTTGGGCACATGTCATCAGGACATCCTTAACATTTGCAAAATAAACTTTCTAAATTGATTGAGACCTGTCTCAAATACTTTTGGGTTCATATCTTGTATGTATCCTTTCTCAGGAAACTACTGGAGGATATTTTCCATCAAAACAAGAAAGGTAAGCAAGAGAAAGACATGGGATCCAGGAAACCCAAGGTCTAATTCAGAAGAGAGAAGAGGATAATTCCCAGAACGAAAGACAGTGGAGAGGGCTCAAGAGCTGAGCTGAGCTCCCGCTGCACAGGGAACTGATCCAGATGGAAGAAAAGACTCCCTGAGAGATCTAAGAAGAGGAAATGGGTGGAATTATAGAACACAACTTAATATCTTTGAAAACACCAAGAGCAGACTTAGCCAGAAAGTTTGAGGTGTTAGTGCTTAAAGTGCCTAGAATTGTTCTGCCCAATACCATCGCCACCTGCTACATGTGGCTGTTTGAGTTTAAGTCAAATAAAAAGTCTAAAAATTCAATTCTGCAGTCACACTAACCACATTTTGAATGTTCAATAGCCACATGTGGCTAGTGGCTACTGTACTGGACAGCGCTGGTATAGAACATTTCAACTATTGCAGAAAGCTCTCTCAGACACCACTTGTCTAGAAAAAAATTAAGCCAAGGAAGAAAATAAATGGAGAAAATATCAACTTCCAGAAAATAAGCCCTTGTAGAGGAAAAGAAAAATAATCATAATATATAGGGTTCAGCTGTGAATAGCCTTTTGCCAACCATAAAAATGTAAACATTGAGTTCTGAATTACATGTGTAGAACTTTATTGAGGTGCAGGAGGTGAGGCTTGTGGTTTACATGAAAGAGAATTAAAGCCTCATCTTCCTGGATGGGAGCTTAATCAATGATGCCTATGAATGAAAAATCAGGAAGGAGCAATGTAGACAGTTTGTTAAATGTGTAAAGGAATATAACGAAAGATTCAGCTAAATAAGTCAAAGTGATGTCTCCAGGGAGGGGAAAAAGGAATAGAGGAAACAGGAAGTGCTGATTTAGTAGCAAGTCTTACAAAACTTAAGCTTGATTCTTAAGCTATGTCCATATAGAAGTTAATTAAAATAATGAAATCAAA
>NW_016823800.1:0-2743 GCF_001698545.2 Rhinopithecus bieti
AACACAGAACATAATTTTTAAACAAAAAGGGGGTCTCTCAGCTGGGGGCAGTGGCTCACGCCTGTAATCCCAGCACTTTGGGAGGCTGGGACAGGTGGATCACGAGGTCAAGAGATTGAGACCATCATGGCCAAGATGGGCGTGATGGCACGCTCCTATAGTCCCAGCTACTCAGGAGGCTGAGGCAGGAGAATTGCTCGAACCCGGGAGGCAGAGGTTGCAGTGAGCCGAGATTGTGCCACTGCACTCCAGCCTGGGTGACAGAGCGAGACTCCATCTCGGAAAAAAAAAAAAAAAAAGAAAAGAAAAGAAAAAAGAAAGCGGGGGAAGGGGGGTGGTCTCTCTTCGTTGCCTAGGCTGGTCTTGAACTCCTGGCCTCAAGCGAACTCCTGCCTCAGCCTCCCAAAGTGCTGGGATTACAGGCATGAGCCACCACACCTGGCCCACTCTAAACTCTTGCCTGCTTCTTCCCAGCCAAGAAAGGCAGTATTGCAAAGCACAAGCTTGGGTCTGACCTGAGCTCAAATCCCTGTTCTGCCCCTTACTAGCTGTGTGACCTTGGGCAAGTCACTTTGTCTCCTCTCTGAGCCTCAGCATCTTCATCTGTAAGATGGGGATAATTATGCCAATTTCTCACAGGATGATTTTAAGCATCAGAGACAATGGATATAAAGCACTTAGCAAAATGCCTGGCTCATGTAGGCCTGTTCTAATCCAAGGCACGCTCTCTTTATCTTAGGTACTATTGGGGGCTATTGGAGAAGAGGGAATCAGTTTATTGATATGTTTATTGACATATGTTCATTGACAAATAAAGTACATGTACCCCTACACAAGTATCACTGTGACATTTCAGGAACCTTGGAGCTGGGAATGCCCCTTCCTCCCTGTCCGGCTCTTCTCTAGGCTCCTCCTGATTCAGCTTGGGCTCTCTAGAAAAGCGCTTCTGGCATTTTCTTGCTGGAAACTCTGTATTTGTGCTGGTTGAGCTCTCAGCGTTTATCATGTCCACACCCTTCTGTCCCTCGGGACTGTGGACAAGGGGCGATGAGCCTGCTCAGTCATTCATGTCCAGCCCAAACTCTGGATACAATTCTTTGGTGGTGACACCTCGGATCACAGCTGAAAGGAAGGAAGGAAGGCTGAATGTGCAGTGGGGAGAGGTGGGAGGGAGTACAGCCAATGCCCCCAGCCAGTGTCACTGCCCTGACCCACCCAGGACCATCTCTGGCTTCAAGCCGGTCCCCACACTTGTGCGTCACCTAACTGGCCAAGGTAAGCTCTCTGCTGCTCCTTCCAGGCTGCCCCACCGCGGGCCCCGCCTGGCCACGCTGCAGCTCCGCCATGTGCCAGCCACTGTATTCAACAATGGACCTACGAGGACTCCTTGGACCCTCACCCCATTTTGCAGAGGAATGAAACAGCTCCCTCCATTCCATTCTCCACACAGAGCTGCTGGATTCATCTCCTTCAAAAGTAAGCTGATTGTATGCTGTGCCTGCTGAACATTCCAGACTCCTCGGCATGGCCCACGTGCTCAAGTTTGCGCCTCTGCAGCCTCTGTGATGTTATTCCTCCTCTGTTCTCCACAAAGGCTGGTCCTTTCTCCTGAGGAAGGGTTCTCCTCAGAGGCCTCCCCTGACTACCTATCTTACCCCCACCGCCCCCCTGTTCATGCCTCAGTATTCTCCCCATCTCTGCCGTTTGTCACCTTCATAGCACCTAACACATTTTGTAATTAACTGCTGAGTCCACTTACTTCCTGGGCATTCCTCCACCCCCAACAGGAAAACAAACCACGTGACAGCAAGAGATCTAAAAGTGTCTGGATCACCAAAGTGTCCCCAGCACTCCTTTTTGAATAAACAAAAAGGACGCCAGGTACGGTGGCTCAGCCTATAATCTCAGCACTTTGGGAGGCCAAGGCAGGTGGATCACTTGGGGTCAGGAGTTCGAGACCAGCCTGGCCAACATGGTAAAACCCCGTGTCTACTAAAAATACAAAAATTAGCCGGGCGTGGTGGTAGATGCCTGTAATTCCAGCTACTCAGGAGGTTGAGGCACTAGAATCGCTTGAACCTGGGAGGCGGAGGTTTCAGGGAGCCAAGATCATGCCACTGCACTCCAACCTGGGTGACAGAGTGAGATCAGTCTAAAAAAAAAAAAAAAAAAAAGGGAGAGGCCACTGGCTCCAGGTCATATGACCTGGAAGTGACAGGCCTCATGCTGATTCTCGCTGCTAAGAGCTTGTGTTCTTTTTTTTTTTTTTTTTTTGGATGGAGTTTGGCTCTGTTGCCCAGGCTGAAGTGCAGTGGTGTGATCTCAGCTCACCGTAACCTCCGCTTCCTGGGTTCAAGCGATTCTCTTGCCTCAGCCTCCCGAGTAGCTGGGATTACAGGCGCATGCCACCACACCTAGCTAATATTTGTATTTTCAGTAGAGACAGGGTTTCACTGTGTTGGTCAGGCAAGTCTCAAAATCCTGACCTTGTCATCTGCCTGCCTCGGCCTCCCAAAGTGCTGGGATTACAAGTGCGAGCCAGCAAGCCCAGCCCTCTTTTTTTTGTTTTTGAGATGGAGTTTCGCTCCTGTTGCCCAGGCTGGAGTGCAGTGGCACCATCTCAGCTCACCACAACCTCTGCCTCCCAAGTTCAAGTGAGTCTCCTGCCTCAGCCTCCCGAGTAGCTGGGATTATGCATGTGCCACCACACCCGGCTAATTTTATATATATATATATATATTTT
>NW_016823800.1:5136-9972 GCF_001698545.2 Rhinopithecus bieti
TTTTTTTTTTTTTTTTTTTTTGAGACAGATTCTCAACGCATCACCCAGGCTGGAGTGCAGTGGCGTGATCTCAGCTGACTGCAACCTCCATCTCCCAGGTTTAAGCGATTCTCCTGCCTCAGCCTCTGGAGTAGCTGGGACTACATGCACGTACCACCGTGCCTGGCTATTTTTTGTATTTTTAGTAGAGACAGGGTTTTGCCATGTTGGCCAAGCTGGTCTTAAACTCCTGACCTCAAGTGATCTGCCCACCTCAGCCTCCTAAAGTGCTGGAATTACAGTCGTGAGCCACTATGCCTGGCCCAAAGTTATCTATTTTTTTTTTTTGAGACGGAATCTCGCTTTGTCGCCCAGGCTGGAGTGCAGTGGCCGGATCTCAGCTCACTGCAACCTCTGCCTCCTGGGTTCCCGCCATTCTCCTGCCTCAGCCTCCCGAGTAGCTGGGACTACAGGCGCCCGCCATCTCACCCGGCTAATTTTTGTATTTTTTAGTAGAGACGGGGTTTCACTGGGTTAGGCAGGATGGTCTTGATCTCCTGACCTCGTGATCCGCCCGTCTCGGCCTCCCAAAGTGCTGGGATTACAGGCGTGAGACACTGCGCCCGGCCCCCAAAGTTATCTTAACCATGATGGGGAACCCAGTGAAACTTACTCAGATATGAACTGGGAGATCTCCTCATCCAGCATGTCCCTCTTCTCCTTCAGTTTCTGAATGTCAAGGTGCAGAGACTCCTCGCTGGTCCCATCAGTCTGGCCAGACTTGGGCGATGGCCTCTGAGAGGCAAAAAAAGTCATCAGCCAGACTGACCAGTTATCCAAAATTCACAGCTTACATGTCCCCCAGTAGTCACTCCCTGATTGTGCTTGCTAATAGGCACCCTAACCCCCTGAATAAGACTGCATTTCCAAGCCTTCCTTGGAATTAGATGTGGCCCTATGACTAAGTTCCAGCAAGTAGAACTTAATCATCTGGGAATTTTTTTTGAGACGGAGTCTCATTCTGTCACCCAGACTGGAGTGCAGTAACCTGATCTTGGCTCATTGCAACCTCTGCCTCCCAGGTTCAAGTGATTCTCCTGTCTCTGCCTCCTGAGTAGCTGGGACTACAGGTGTGCGCCACCATGCCCAGCTAATTTTTGTATTTTTTAGTAGAGATGGGGTTTCACCATATTGGCCAGGCTGGTCTTGAACTCCTGACCTCGTGATCTGCCCGCCTCGGTCTCCCAAAGTGCTGGGATTACAGGCGTGAGCCACTGTGCCCAACCTCCCCCCTACCTTTTTTTTTTTTTTTAAATAGGGTCTTGTTCTGTCACCCAGGCTGAATTGCAGTGGCATGATCATAGGTCACTGCAACCTCAAACTCCTGGGCTTAGGTGATCCATCCTCTAGCCTCAGTCTCCGACAGCGTTGGGATTACAAGCATGAGCCACTGTTCTCAGCCAGTGACTGGGAATTGTCCTCCCAGGAAAAGGGCATGCCTTTCTCTGGCTGGAATGTGGATGCAGTGCTGGAGCTGAGCAGCTATCTTGGATGATAAGGTACAAGTCATACACTGAAGATGGGGTCGAATCAGATGGAGGCCTGGGTGCCAATGACTGCTTAAACCATTGTTATTTGGGGTTTTCTTCACTCCTAGCCAAACCCAATCCTAACCAATGGGCCCGCCCTGGTCCCCAGTCTGACCCCAGAGAACCTGCTCCAGGCCTCCGTCTTGGGCTCTCCTCTCATTTACAATGTCACTGGTGGGTTTTTTTTTTTGAGACAGAGTCTCACTCTGCCGCCCAGGCTGGAATGCAGTGGCATAATCCCGGCTCATGGCAACCTCTGCCTCCGGGGTTCAAGTAATTCTCCTGCCTCAGCTTCCTGAATAGTTGGGATTACAGGTGCACACCACAGTGCCCGGCTAATTTTTGTATTTTTGTATTTTTTTTGAGACGGAGTTTCACTCTTGTTGCCCAGGCTGGAGTGCAATGGCGCAATCTCAGCTCACTGCAACCTCTGCATCTCAGGTTCAAGTGATTCTCCTGCCTCAGCCTCCTGAGTAGCTGCAATTACAGGTGCCCACCACCATGCCCATCTACTTTTTTTTTTTTTTGTATTTTTAGTAGAGTTGGGGTTTCACCATGTTGGCCAGGCTGGTCTCAAACTCCTGACCTCAGGTGATCCACCCACCTCGGCCTCCCCAAGTGTTGGGATTACAGGTGTGAGCCACTGTTCCCGGCCTAATTTTGTATTTTTAGTAGAGACAGGGTTTTTGCCATGTTGGCAAGGCTGGTCTCAAACTCGACCTCGAGTGATCTGCCCGCCTCGGCCTCTCAAGGTGCTGGGATTACAGGCGTGAGCCACCATGCTCTGCTGTCACTGGGTTTATAATCTCCTTGGATAAAACCCTTCCTTGGGGCTTTCATCTTTGCCCTTTCTGCCTGTAGAAGCTGTGAAGGCCAGTGCCTAGGACACAGCCAATCTTCAGGAAATGTATGTTGGATGAGCTGTCTACACATGATACAAGAAGGGACTGAGGAGGATGGTCTTCCTGGTTTTAGGTTAGTATCTTGTAACCAGTCACTCAGAGGAATGAGTGAGTACCCTCTGCCAGGAACTGACAAAGGCTCCAGGAGTGCAGCAATGAATGAGACATCAAGCCCAGCCCACTGCTTTCATAGAAGGCACAGCCTAGCCTCAAAGAGAAAGTACCCCACAATGAAGTTCTTCCTCCAGATGCTTCCACTTAAAGCTCTACTTATGCATCGCCCCATCAGAAAGCCCCTCTCTGACAGTCCTGTCTACAACGGTAATGTCTCAATCACTCACTATTCCTTTTTCCTGATTTTTAATATTTTTTGAAATTTAATTTTTCTTTCTTTTTTTTTTTAAGACAGAGTCTCGCTTTGTCACCCAGGCTGGAGTACTGTGGCGCCATCTCAGCTCACTGCAACCTCCGCCTCCCGGGTTCAAGCAATTCTCCTGCCTCAGCCTCCCGAGCAGCTGGGATTACAGGTGTATGCCACCATGCCTGGCTAAGTTTTCTATTTTCAGTAGAGACGAGGTTTCAGCACGTTGGTCAAGCTGGTCTCAAACTCCTGACCTCGTGGTCCGCTCACCTCAGCCTCCCAAAGTGCTGGGATTATAGGCATGAGCCACCGCGCCCAGCCTTTTTTAAATTTAATTTTTAAGATGGGGTCTGTCTCGCTCTGTTATCCATGCTGGAGTGCAGTAGCACAATCACACCTCACTGTAGCCTCAACCTTCTGGGCTTAAGCAATCCTCCCACCCTAGCCTCCTAAGTAGCTGTTACAACAGGCATGTGCCATCACACTCAGCTAATTTTTTTTTTTTTTTTTTTTTTTGAGGTGGAGTCTTGCTCTGTCGCCCAGGCTGGAGTACAATGGCACAATCTTGGCTCACTGCAACCTCTGCCTCCGGGGTTCGCGCCATTCTTCTGCCTCAGCCTCCCGAGTAGCTGGGATTACAGGCACCCCCACCATGCCTGGCTAATTTTTTGTATTTTTATTAGAGACAGGGTTTCACCGTGTTAGCCAGGATGGTCTCAATCTCCTGACCTCGTGATCTGCCTGCCTCAGCCTCCCAAAGTGTTGGGATTACAGGCGTGAGCCAACACGCCCGGCCACATTCAGCTAATTTTTAAAAAAAATTTTTATTTTTTGTAGAGATGAGGTCTTGCTATGTCACCCAGTTTGTTCTCAAACCCTGGGCTGGAGCGATCCTCACACCTTGGCCTCCCAAAGTGTTAGGATTGCAAACATGAGCCACCGCACCTGGTCTCCTGATGTTTTATACCATTTTTCATCACCTGACAAGTTATGCATTTCATTGTTTTCATTGTCTTACATTGCTTTACACCACTCAACTGTAACCTCCATGAAGGAAGGGACTTTTGTTCACTGCTGATTGCACAGTGTCCACAACAGTACATGGCACATAGTAGGCACTCAATATTAATATTTATCAATGAATGAATGAATAAGTAACCAATAAATGAATTATGTCTGAAGAATGCTTTGAAGTTGAAGTCCAGTGTGCTATGGGAGGGTTTAACAGGGCAACTGGACTGACCCAGGAGTGGGGATAAGGCTTTTCTGAGGAAGTTAAATTTTAAAGGATGAGCAGGCTTTAGCTTGGCAGAAGGGTGGAAGAAAGTATTGCAGACAGAGGGGACAGAACAGTTGGCCCGCCATATCAGTGGGTTTCACATTGAAAATATCTTATGAAAAAAAAGCATGGTTGGCCAGGCGCAGTGGCTCACACCTGCAATCCCAGCACTTTGGGAGGCTGAGGCAGGCAGATAATGAGGTCAGTAGTTTGAGACCAGCCTGGCCAACATAGTGAAACCTTGTCTTTAGTAAAAATACAAAAATTGGCCAGGCGCGGTGGCTCAAGCCTGTAATCCCAGCACTTTGGGAGGCTGAGACGGGCGGATCACGAGGTCAGGAGATCGAGACCATCCTGGCTAACACGGTGAAACCCCGTCTCTACTAAAACACAAAAAACTAGCAGGGCGAGGTGGCGGGCGCCTGTAGTCCCAGCTACTCAGGAGGCTGAGGCAGGAGAATGGCGTAAACCCGGGAGGCGGAGCTTGCAGTGAGCTGAGATCCGGCCACTGCACTCCAGCCCGGGCGACAGAGAGAGACTCCGTCTCAAAAGAAACAAAAACAAAACAAAAAAATACAAAAATTAGCCAGGCATGGTGGTGTGCGCCTGTAGTCCCAGCTACTTGAGAGGCTGAGGCAGGAGAATCCCTTGAACCTGGGAGGTGGAGGTTGCAGCAAGCCAAGATCACGCCATTGCACTCCGGCCTGGGTGACAGAGCGAGACTCC
>NW_016823801.1:0-1922 GCF_001698545.2 Rhinopithecus bieti
TTTTGCCCCTCTTTATAAATTCAGAGATAGCAGCCTAGTCAACCTGTTCAGTAGCTTCTGTCTGGTCTGTCCCTGTTTGTAGACACTTGTCACCTAGCAGTAGTATCTTAAAAGTTTGTCTATAATGGCATAAACTGAATGCATCAGCTGAACATGCTTTCCTGTCCTAATGGACATCCCCTCTTTCCATCTAATCAAAAGCAGGCATTGCTAAAGGAGACTAAACAAAGCAGCAGTTTGAATTGTGGCACATTCTGCAAATTACAAAATAAATGTTTTTTTCTAAAAGAAATGAGAAAAATGTGTGGAATAGTGCTATATATATAAATTTTCTTTGTTAGTTTTCGTAAGAAAACTTCATGAGTGAAGATCCAGCTTTGTTCTATTTTCAGAATTAACAGGCACTATTTATAACATACATGCATGCACAGTATGAATATAAAAATGCTCTATGTCTTTTGAGCAGACTCGAAGGAAGGATGATAACGTTAAGGAACTGGACATTGTCATTAGAGAAAATGATGTAAAGCCAGACCGTGAAACTCCCACAGCAGAAATTATTCAACTAAAAGAAACTGAACCCCAAAATGTGGACTTCAGCAAAGAGGTAGGGAGATTATTTTAAGAAAGGTATTCCAAAGGAATAGATTAGTGAAGATTAAATCAAGTGGTAAGGTTGAAAATAAAGTATATTTCTTTCAGTCACAGAGGCCATAGAGCTAAATGAAAAAATAAGCTTTCTTTAGTTTGATTGATGTATTCAGCCACATCAAAGCATGCATTAATTGGCCAGACACAGTGGCTCGTGTGTATAATCCCAGCACTTTGAGAAGCTGAGGCAGGCAGATCACTTGAGCTCAGGAGTGTGAGACCAGCTTGGGCAACATGGTGAAACCCTGTCTCTACTAAGAATACAAAAATTAGCCAGGTGTGGTGGCATGCATCTGTAATCCCAACTGCTACTGGGGAAGCAGGTGGGAGGATCACCTGAGCTCAAGTTGCAGTGAGTAGAAATGGGCCACAGAGTGAGATCCTGTTTCAAAAAAAAAAAAAATTGCGGCCTGGCACAGTGGCTCACGCGTGTAATCCCAGCACTTTGGAGGCCGAGATGAGTGGATCACTTGAGGCCCGGAGTTCAAAATCAGCCTGGCCAACATAGTGAAACCCTGTCTCTACTAAAAAATACAAAAGTTAGCCAGTCATGGTGGCACATACCTGTAATCCCTACTCGGGAGGCTGAAGCAGGAGAATTGCTTGAACCTGGGAGGCGGAGGTTGCAGTGAGCCAAGATCGCGCCGCTGCCCTGTAGCCTGGAGGACAGAGTGAGATTCCGTCTCCAAAAAAAAAAGAAAGAAAAAAGAAAAATTTTTTTTTAAAAACTGCATTAACTGAAAATGTAAAACATAATCAGTCAGGGCTAGATTAAATTATCATTAATCCCTGTTAAAGAATCTTATATCCCAACAGCTAGGTCTGTTGCAATATGTATCATCTCTTTTTTTTGAGACAGAATCTCACCCTGTCGCCCAGGCTGGAGTGCAGCAGCGTGATCTTGGCTCACTGCAACCTCCGCCTCCCAGGTTCAAGCGATTCTCCTGCCTTAGCCTCCCACGTAGTTAGGATTACAGGCATGTGCCACCACGCCCAGCTAATTTTTTGTATCTTTAGTAGAGACGGGGTTTCACCATGTTGACCAGGCTGGTCTCGAACTCCTGACCTCGTGATCTGCCCATCTCGGCCTCCCAAAGTGCTGGGATTACAGGTGTGAGCCACTGTGCCCGGCCTGCATCATCTCTTTAGACAAATAACTTTTTGCATCCTAGTAGTAAAGAATGTTAATATTCTGGCCGGGCCCGGTGGCTCAAGCCTGTAATCCCAGCACTTTGGGAGGCCGAGACAGGCGGATCACGAGGTCAGGAGAT
>NW_016823801.1:5160-7591 GCF_001698545.2 Rhinopithecus bieti
AAAAAAAAAAAAAAAAAAAAAAAAGAGTGTCATTGCTTTGCTAACCCTAATGAAATACTGGATTGGAACAGTATTCCTCAGTGGCTGGCAAAGCTGTCAGCTGAAAATCTGACAAGGAGCTTTATATGAATGGGTCAACCCAATAACCCCTGAACTCACTGATCTTTTTTTTGGGGGGGGCGGGGGGGAATGGAGTCTTACTCTGTGGTCCACATGCTGGAGTGCAGTAGTGCAATCTTGGCTCACTGCAACCTCTGCCCCCACTGATTCAAGCGATTCTCCTGCCTCAGCCTCCCAAGTAGCTGGGTTTACAGGCGCCTGCCACTGTGCCCAGCTAGTTTTTGTAGAAACGGAGAAACAATCTGTTAATGCGATAGTTCATGACACCCACCTAATGAAATGTTACTTGCCCCACCAAACCCTAAATTTGAATAAGCCTTAAAATCATACAACTTTGGCCAGGCGCGGTGCCTCACGCCTGTAATCCCAGCACTTTGGGAGGCTGAGGCGGGCGGATCAGGAAGTCAGGACTTTCGAGACCATCCTGGCTAATACAGTGAAACCCCGTCTGTACTAAAAATACAAAAAGTTAGCCGGATGTGGTGGCAGGTGCCTGTAGTCCCTGCTACTCTGGAGGCTGAGGCAGGAGAATGGCGGGAACCTGGGAGACGGAGGTTGCAGTGAGCCTACATCATGCCACTGCTCTCCAGCCTGGGCGACAGAGCAAGACTCTGTCTCAAAAAAAAAAAAAAAAAAATTGATAGTAATAATATAACTTTATAGAGAATCTTGAGGGATACAATCATCAGAATCCAGAATGTGATAAACTATATAGGACAGATAGACCAGGTTCTTTTACATGTAAATGGCAGAGAGTAAAAGGGATCTGGGGCAGTGTGTTCTGGATTAAAGTAGACTTTAAGGAATTTGTCAGGTAATATATGGACTTTGTTTGGATCCTGATTCTAATTCTAAAATGACATTATGAGGCACCAGGAAAATTTAAGCACTGACTGGATATTTGATGGCATTAACATATTAAAAATATGTACTGAAGTACTTACAGATTAAATATCATACCTAGAATCTGCTTTAAATGGTTTAGGGAGCGAGGGTTTTAGGGCTTAGATGAAGCAAGATTGGCAAACTGAGTAATTATTGAAATGAATATACAGGTTTATTATTTGCTCTAATTCTTTTGTTTAAAACTTTCAAAAGAAAAAAGATTAATTGTAAGAAAATGTTAGTTGTTAAACATAGGTGGTGGCATCTTTTATAACAAAAAAAGAAGAAAAATTAATTGTATTCTATAGTGACAAATTTTTAAATACCAATCTATTTTCATCAGCCCTCAAGATGAAACACAGATCACAAATCATAAACCAGAAGACCATCCTGAAGAAAATACAAAGAACAATGTTGACGAACAGGAAGAAACTGTTATTTCTTACGAATCAACTCCTGAGGTTTCTAGAGGAAATCAAACAATGGCAGGTAGATAGTATACATTTCATAATTTTCTACCTGGTGCTTCCTCTGAACTTCTAAATTTATTTTCCATGGGGAGATTCTAAGAAGGGAATCACTTAAGTACCTTGACTATAGATAAGTCAGCATTTGCCTCCCCAAGCGTACCTTCAGGAGGGGTATGGTCCCTGCCAGAGTCCACCCTGGCAGAGGGATCAACACATTGGTTTTGGTTTTGCTTTTTCCTTTCAATTTTAACATATAGAGTAAACTTTTTCTAATAAAATCTTTCAGCTGGGCGCGGTGGCTCACGCCTATAATCCAGCACTTTGGGAGGCCGAGGCAGGTGGATCACAAGGTCAGGCGTTCAAGACCAGCCTGGCCAAGATGGTGAAACCCCATCTCTACTAAAAATACAAAAAATTAGCCGGGCAGGCACCTCCAATACCAGCTACTCAGGAGACTGAGGCAGAGAATTGCTTGAACGCAGGAGCGGAGGTTGCAGTGAGCCAAGATCACGCCCCTGCGCTCCACCCTGGGTGACAAGAGCGAAACTCTGTCTCTAAATAAATAAATAAGGTAGTGTGCACAGGAGGTCTCACTGTTAAAAAAAAAATTGTCACTGGCCAGTTTTGGTTATTATGCAGCAGGTCTGGATCAAAGTGGTATGATAGTATTAAAACCACAGCATTTAAATCATCTGTAGTATATAGCTGCATAAAACTAGAAAAGTTGCAACAGAAAATTAACCTCAAAGCAAAAAAAAAAAAAAAAAAAAGTTGTTGTTGTTGTTGTTGTTTGAGACAAAGTCTTGCTGTCTTGCCCAGGCTAAAGTACAGAGGTGAGATCTCAGCTCATTGCAGCCTCCGGCTCCTGGGTTCAAGCAAGCACTTCTCCTGCCCCGACCTCCTGAGTAGCTAGGAATACAGGCACGAGCTACCATGTCTGACTAATTTTTGTATTT
>NW_016823802.1:0-1279 GCF_001698545.2 Rhinopithecus bieti
CTTATCTGCCTCTATGTATTTTTTAATGCAAAGCAAAATAAAATCTAGATATAGAGAAATATTTGCATTAAGCAGTTGTCTTGAGGTACTAACTTTTATGAGAACTTTTTGGAACTTACAGATAACCAGTCAGATAACCAGGAGTCTGACTGGTTATCTGTAAGTTCTGAACATGTTTAAATTCATTTCAAAGATATTATGTATATGATAGGGTTGATTTATGTTTTTACAAGTAGTATTTAAAACACAAATCTGTCCTTATTTCAGAATATAATGCCTAGTTATAAGTGACATATAAAACCAGCATTCAGATATATCCCTAATTATGCTGAAGAATTTTATTTAATAAAACTTGAGTAATGAAAATTAGCCCATAATTCAGGAAAATGTTAGAATTTTAAACTCAAAATTTGATTTCTTTCTGGGAAAATAGAAATAATAAACTCAAAATATCTATTACATGTCAAAGTAGTCACACAAATAAGAAAATAGTACTGGAATCTGTAAGGCTACTTTTTATCCTTGATTATTTAATAGTAATCACCTTAATTCTCAAGAGTGGCAAAATAATGGAGTCAAGACATGTTAACTATAACAATTTTCATGTTTATTTTAATCTACATGATTAAAAGTTTGCTGAAAGAGGCATTGAATGTAAAGTTTTATTCTGAGGTGAACATTTCTAGCTAATGTCAAGCTACTTTTAACCTTCTGAAAAACACTTACAGCTTATGACTTTGGCAGTATAATTGAGTGCTTCTGCAGTAAGTCTCAAGTAATTGGAAAATTAAATTTCTGTCGTGCTTACAGTAAAGAGCAGATTGTAATAATCATTAAAACTTAGATCATAAAATTAAAATTTAAAGTTAAACTCTATAGCTGTTACTATGTACTGAAGTTTCAAAATGTGTTAAGTGGTGTTCTAGGATCATTACTATGTGTTACTAAACTGCAATAGTCTTTCTAAGCAATTATTATGTGTACGAGTTAATTTGTTACAACGACCAGTATTTTCATTTCCTAAAAATTGTTGAGTCTGTCAATTACTTTAATGCAAAAAGAAAACAGGACTGGAAACTTTGGGAGAGAATATTATACATGTTGTGGGACAAATTCATTTTACTCTTCTGAGTCTCCACAAATAATCACTATGTAGCAAAGACATCAAATTCTCATATCTATGCCCATGGAGTTCATAAAATATTGTGAAATTCCGTTAGAATTCAATAGAAGTTTTAGAATCAGATCAGTTCTCCTGTTAGGTAAAGAAAATTATGCC
>NW_016823803.1:0-1523 GCF_001698545.2 Rhinopithecus bieti
ATTTTAAAAAATGTATTATTTAAGCCATTTATCATTTTATTAAAAGTACACATAACTACATATAATTAATTATATAAATAACATGTGAAAATAAAATAAATAGTTTACTAAGTGATAATAATTGTTCAAATGTAAATAATTCTTATTTCAGACACCCTTAGCCATCCATTGGTTATTCTGACATACCTAGAGGATTCTAGGAGGAAGGAATGTTCTTCATAATTACACATTGTCTACCCACAAGTTTTATATTAATTTAAAACATTAATATGTGGAATTTAAAAAGAAATTAGTTTATTTATTCTTAAATTAAAAAAAATCAGAGGCACTATTTTATACTGTACTATTGATCTTGTTGATTATCCTGTATTTCTAATTATGGCCCCAGAGCAGCCTAGCGACCTTCATGGGACTATTTGGAATGAATATGAATGGATGGAGATGAAACTAGTGGCTTCTATGCACCTTGATGGCACTGCTTTTGAACAGCCTTGCCCAGTTGCCACTCATTTGGAAATGGAAGAAGGAATCAAGTTCTGTCTGAAATTGTATACAGTTCTAAAGTTACTATTCTGATTAAGGATTGGTCTTTTAAAGTACTTGCCTTTTGTTAACTAGCACACAGTCAGCACTTCTCCAAGACATTTGTAGAAATAGTGTTGTCTCAAACACACACACACAGTTTTAATGTGTGTATATTTTCACTTTAATAAAGTTACATATTGTGATGCCAACATATATGTACATATGTGCCTAATATATATACACAAATTTCAATGTTATAAAATTATATGAAATTAATGTACTTTGTTTTATCTAACCAATAATTTAATCATAAACATTGTTTCAAAATTATAAAGATCCTTGTATTTTATGCAATTTACAAATGTACAGGCATTATTTTATGACATTTTTTATCTGAGTATATCCTTGGGGAATTTATTCAATATTTTAGATCACATGAAAGGAACATTTAAAATGTAATAAATAATAAAACAACTAATGCTTCTAATATCTAACACTAAGAACATGCTGTTTTACTCCTACAGCACTATTATAGCCAAAACCATTCCATTCTTACACTCTGTAAAATAAAATAAAATAAAGGAAATGGAAAAAAGAAAGAAAAAGCTGTGATAAATTGATTTGCTTTATTAATATGGCCTCCAGAATAATTGCAAAAATTACATGCTAGCCAGGGTTGTTTGATAGTCTATGTAGTTGCTATCAAAAGTTCTTTATGAAACTAGTTCATTTTTACTGATATGATACATTATTTTTAAATTATATTTCTTGCATAAGTAAGGATATTGAATGTATTTTTTATTCATTAGTCATTTAAATTTCTAATTGTTGAATTACTGTTATTCTTTAACCATTTTTCTTTATATTGTTGATAGTCTCTTTTGTACTTATAAATGATCCATGTAAAGATTTATCCTGCTGAATATCAAACCATTATAAGCACTTTGCTAGTATTTTCAATGCATTGCAAATCTTATTTCTAAATTTTAAGTTAATAT
>NW_016823804.1:0-667 GCF_001698545.2 Rhinopithecus bieti
AAAGAAACACCTGGGACTGGATGATTGATAAAGAAAAGGTTGAACTGGCTCACAGTTCTGCAGGCTGCACAGGAAGCATGGCGGCGTGTCTCAGCTTCTGGGGAGGCCTCCAGAAACACAGTCATGGTGGAAGGCGAAGGGGGAGCAGGTACATCTCATATGGTGGGAGCAGGAGGAAGACAGAGACAGGGGCGGTGCCTCACACTGTCAACCCAATTCTGTGAGAACCCTATCAGGAGAACAGCACCACGGGGGAAATCCACCCCCTGGATCCAATCACCTTCCACCAGGCTGCACGTCCTACAATGGGGATTACAGTTCAACATGAGATTTAGGCAGGGACACAGATCCAAATCGTATCAGTCTCCAAGCACCTGGACTGCCAGTATCTCAGTATCTAGAGTCCTGGCTCTTCCCTTTTCTGCCACCTGGTGCCAGCATGCTCCCTGCTCTCCCGTGCCTGCCCTTCTCCAGCTGCGGGCCAGGGCCGTGAGAACTCACATTCACAGGCTTCAAGATTCTCCATCACCAGCCAGCCCATGACATCAGGACTTCGAGCCCTTTATTCGTTTCCTTTATTCATTTTGAGCCCTTATTCATTCTTTTTTTTTTTTCTGAGACAGAGTCTTACACTGTTGCCCAGGCTGGAGTGCAGTGGTGCCATCTC
>NW_016823805.1:0-668 GCF_001698545.2 Rhinopithecus bieti
GGAAGGGAGGGAGGCAGGGAGGGAGGGAACAAGGGAGGGAGGGAGAGAGGAAAGAAGGAATGAAGTGAGGGAGGGAGGGAAGGAGGGAGGGAGGGAGGAAGGAAGGAAGGAAAGAAGGAAGGAAAGGGAGAGGGAAGGAAGGAAGGAGGAAGGGAAGGAAGGAAAGAGGGAGGGAGGAAGGAAGGAAAGGGGGAGAGAAGGAAGGAAGAAAAGAGGGAGGGAGGGAAGGAAGGAGGGAAAGAAGGAAGGAAAGGGAGAGGGAAGGAAGGAGGAAGGGAAGGAAGGAAAGAGGGAGGGAGGGAGGAAGGAAGGAAAGGGGGAGAGAAGGAAGGAAGAAAAGAGGGAGGGAGGGAAGGAAGGAGGGAAAGAAGGAAGGAAAGGGAGAGGGAAGGAAGGAGGAAGGAAGGAAGGAAAGAGGGAGGGAGGGAAGGAAGGAAGGAAGGAAAGGGGGAAGGAAAGGGAGAGGGAAGGAAGGAGGAAGGGAAGGAAGGAAAGAGGGAGGGAGGGAGGAAGGAAGGAAGGAAAGGGGGAGAGAAGGAAGGAAGGAAGAAAAGAGGGAGGGAGGGAAGGAAGGAAAGAAGGAAGGAAGGAAAGAAAGGGGGACAGAAGGAAGGAAAGAAGGAAGGAAGGAAGGAGGGAGGGAGGGAAAGAGGGAAAGAAGGAAGGAA
>NW_016823806.1:0-1280 GCF_001698545.2 Rhinopithecus bieti
AAGCATAAATATGATTCAATGAGACAAGCAGCAAATAATTTCCTATTCATTTTCAAATTGCAAGCCAAATTACCTCACAAAATTAAATGCTAAAATTTTCCTGAAAAATGATTAAATTCTTATTTAAATTTTTTTATTCTTATGCTTCTAATATTAATCTTTTCCCCTTATATTTTATGAAGGGAATTGGTTTTGGACATGTTGCAAAGAAGAGACATGTCAATATCATTATAATCTATATATTTTATTTTCTCATGTAAAATGCAAAGTTGCAATGTTATTTATTGAATATCAGTGGGATAATTCACGAGGCACAAGAAGATGAAAGAACTTCAAAACTATACTTTCCAAAGCTATTGAAAATACTTTCAGGCCAGGTGCCGTGGCTCATACCTGTAATTCCAGCACTTTGGGAGGCTGAGGCAGGCAGATCAACTGAGGTCAGGAGTTCGAGACTAGCCTGGCCTACATGGAGAAACCCTGTCTCTACTAAAAATACAAAATTAGCCTGGCGTGGTGGCGGGCACCTGTAATCCCAGCTATTCGGGAGGCTAAGGCCAGAGAATTGCTTGAATCTGGGAGGTGGAGGCTGTGGTGAGCTGAGATCAGGCCATTGCACTCCAGCCTGGGCAACAGGAGCAAAACTGAGACTCAAAAAATAAAAATAAATAAAAATTTAAAAAAGAAAATACTTTCAGTGAACAACATAAGAAAATTTGACTTAGGAGCAGCACTAAAAATGCATTATCACACTAATGAAGAACAAGAATAATACATCAAATAGTATGTTATGATCAAGTAATTTTATGAATATACGAAATATTATGCAACCAGGTACTTACTAGATTCTCCTACTGGTAATGTTATTATTGAAGTACCAGAGAAAATTAAAAATACTTGATTTAAAATACTGCTTAGATTATCTAAAACCTGGCAGAACACTTTCTAAACCACTTCAAGTAGAAACTACAATGTAGTTTTTCTACTGGGCTGATCACTTGTCAGAGACATAGAGACAAGCCATTCTTATATACAAATAGACATAAAAATGAGTAGAAAAAAAAAAAAAAAAGGAAAGAAAGAAAACATGCACTCCAGATGAAATTTATAGGGAAGTATGAGAGGAAAATAAAAAATATTATTGGGATAGACGGAGAGGAAGATTACTTATAACAATCCCCTTCATAAAGAAAATGGAATATATTTCCCAATTTTGCTTAAGTGTAAATTTCTATAATTTATTAAGAATTGGCCGGGTGCGGTGGCTCAAGCCTGTAATC
>NW_016823807.1:0-8824 GCF_001698545.2 Rhinopithecus bieti
ATGACCTTCTCTGCCTTAATTATTCTAGTTATCAATTCCTCCACTCTTTTTTCAAGGTTTTTGGTGTCTTTCCGCTAGGTACGTAATTCCTCCTTTAGCTCTGAGAAGTTTGATGGACTGAAGCCTTCTCTCATCTCGTCAAAGTCATTCTCCGTCCAGCTTTGATCCATTGCTGGCGATGAGCTGTGCTCCTTTGCAGGGGGAGATGCGCTCTTATTTTTTGAATTTCCAGCTTTTCTGCCCTGCTTTTCCCCATCTTTGTGGTTTTATCTGCCTCTGGTCGTTGATGATGGTGACATACTGATGGGGTTTTGGTGTAGGTGTCTTTCCTGTTTGATATTTTTCCTTCTAACAGTCAGGACCCTCAGCTACAGGTCTGTTGGAGATTGCTTGAGGTCCACTCCAGACCCTGTTTGCCTGGGTATCAGCAGCAGAGGTTGCAGAAGATAGAATATTGCTGAAGAGCGAGTGTACCTGTCTGATTCTTACTTTGGAAGCTTCCTCTCATGGATGAAACATCCGAGCTAAAGGAGGAAGTTCAGAATCATCGCAAAGAAGACAAAAACATTGAAAAAAATTAGAAGAAAGGAAAACTAGAACAACCACTGTAGAGAAGTGTTAAATGACTTGATGGTACTGAAAACAAGAACTACATGACTAATGCAGAAGTTTCTGTAACTGACTTGATCAACTGGAAGAAAGGGTATCAGTGATTGAAGATCAAATATATGAAATGAAGTGAGAAGTTCAGAGAAAAAAGAGTAAAAAGAAATGAACAAACCCTCTAAGAAATATAGAACTATGTGAAAAGAACAAACCAACGTCTCATTGGTGTACCTGTAAGTGATGGCAGCACCGAACCAAGTTGGAAAACACTGTGTAGGATATTATCCAGGAGAACTTCCCCAACCTACCAAGGCAATCCAACATTCATATTCAGGAAATACAGAGGGTGCCACAAAGATTCTCCACCAGAAGAGCAACTCCAAGACACATAATTGTCAGATTCAACAAAGATGTAAAGAAAGAAAAAATGTTGAGGGCAGCCAGAGAGAAAGGTCAGCATACCCACAAAGGGAAGCCCATCAGACTAACCGCGGATCTCTCAGCAGAGAATCTACAAGGGAGAAAACAGTAGGGGCCAATATTCCACCTTAATTTCCAATTAAAAGTCACAGACTGGCAGATTGGATAAACAGTTAAGACCCATCTATGTCACGAACAGAGACACACATAGGCTCAAAACAAAGTGACGGAAGAAGACCTATCAAGCAAATAGAAAACAAAAGAACGCAGAGGTTGCAATCCCAGTCTCTGATAAAACAGATCTTAAACCAATAAAAATGAAAAGGAACAAAGAAGGTCATTACATAATGGTAAAGGAATCAGTTCAACAAGAAGGGCTAATTATCCCAAATCTAAATGCACCCAATACAGGAGCACCCAGATTCATAAAGCAAGTCCTTAGAGACTTACAAAGACACTTACACTCCCACACAATAATAATGGGAGAGTTTAACACCCCACTGTCAATATTAGACAAATCAGTGAGACAGAAGGTTAACAAGGACATCCAGGAATTGAACTCAGCTCTGCACCTAGTGGACCTAATAGACATCTACAGAATTTTTTACCCCAAATCAACAGAATATACATTCTTCTCAGCACCACATCTCACTTATTCTCACTTCTCAGAGTATACATTTTTCTCAGCACCACATCTCCTTTAAAAATTGACAACATATGGAAACTATCACCTCAGCAATCTATCCCAAAGAGGAAAAACCAAACACCACGTGTTCTCACTCATAAGTGAGAATGGAACAATGAGAACACTTAGAGACAGGAAGGGGAACATCACACACAGGGCCCTGTCATGGGGTGGGTGGAGGGGGGAAGGATAGCATTAGGATATATACCTAATGCAAATGACGGGTTAATGGATGCAACACACCAACATGGCACACGTGTACATATGTAACAAACCTGTGCATTGTGAACATGTGCCCTAGTATTTAAAGTATAATAATAAAGAAAAGAACGTTGCCACCATGCTGAATTAACACAAAGTTTACCTCTCTGAGATGAATCCACACTCACAAAATGGTTTCAAAGATAGTTTCTTTCTAGTTTTTATCTGGGGTTGCTCCGTTTTTCAGGTTAGGCCTCAATGGGCTCCTAAATATCCCCTTACACTCACTGCAAAAAGAGGTTTTCCAACCTGCTGCAACACGGAAAAGTTCAACTCTGTAAGGTGAATCAACACTTTGCAAATCGGTTTCACAGAGAGTTTCTTTATAGTTTTTATCTTTGGATATTCAATTGTTTTGTATATGCCTACATTGCCTCCAAAAGTCCCTTCAAAGACTACGAAGACAGTGTTTCCAACTTGCTAAATCAAAGGAAACGTTTAAATCTGTGAGATGTATCCACATTTCACAAAGCTGGTACACAGGTATCTTCTTTCTAGGTTTTATCTATGCATATTCTGTTTTTAACTATCAGTATCAATGGGCGCCAAATGTCCCTGCTCAGGTTCTAGAAAAAGAGTGCTTCCCACCTGCAGAATACAGAAACAACAGAGAGTTTTATCTCGTTCAGATGAATCCAACAAGCACACAGCGCTCACAGATAGCTTGTTTCTAATTTTTATAAAGGATATTCGTTTTTTCACTAGAGGACTGCATGTCTTACAAAATGTCCCTTCACAGATTTTACAAAGAGGGTTTTCAGACTGCTGAATCAAAAGAAAGATTTAACCCTGTGAGATGACTCCACATACCGCAAAGTGGCTTTGCAGATAGATTCTTTCTAGTTTTTATCTGGGGATGTTTTGATTTTCCTATGGTCCTCAGTGGGCTCCCAAATATCCCTACAGAGATTCTGCGAAAAGGACTTCCCAACTGTTGAATCAAGAGAAAGTTTTAACTCTGTGAGATGAACATACATCACAAGGTGGTTACACAGGTAACTTCTTCCTAGTTTTTTTTTGTGGATATTAAATTTTTAACTATCAGCATCAATGAGCATTATAATGTCCTGTCACAGATTCTAGAAAACAGTGTTTTTAAACTGCTGAATCAAAAAAAGTTTAACTCTGTTAGAAGAATCCACACATCACAATGCGGTTTCACTGATAGCTTCTTTACAGTTTTTGTCTGAGGATATTCCATTTTTCACTATAGGTCCCAAGGGGTTCCAAAATATCTCTTCACACATTCCACAAAAAGATGGCTCCAACCTGCATAATCAAAAGAAGAGCTTATCTCTGTCAGATGATCACACACATCACAAATGAGTTTCACAGATTGGATTTTCCTAGTGTTTATCTGAGGTTATTTTGAATTTCAATATAAGCCTCATTGGGTTCCCAATTATCCCTTCACAGGTTATTCAAAAATATCATTAACAATCTGCTGAAACAAAAGAAAGTTTGAACTCTGTGAAATGCATGCACAGTTTGCAAAGCGGTTTCACAGATAGATTTTTTTCAAGATTTTATATGGGGATTTTTTTCCCTATAGACCTAATGGTGCTCCCCAATATGCCTTCCAAACTGTGTTTCCACCCTGCCGAATCAAAAGAAACATTTAACTCTGTGACATCAATCCACATATTCCAAGGTGGTTTCACAGCCTTTTTTCTTTCTAGGTTTTATCATGGGTTATACTGTATTCCCTTAGGCCTCAAAGTACTCCAAATCCCCTTCACAGATTCTACAGAAACGGTGTTGCCAACCTGCCGAAACAATAAAAAGGTTTAACTCTGTAAGATGAATCCACAAATTGCAAACTGGTTTCACAGATTCTTTAATTTTTATGTGGGGACATTCGGGTTTTCACTAAGTGCCTCAATAAACTCCCAAATGCCCCTTTGCAGATTCTACAAAAGTTTTCCAACTGCTGAAGTTAAAAAAAGTTTAACTCTGTGAGGCAAATTCAAAAATGGCAAAGCATTTTCACAAATAGCTTCTTTCTACTTTCCTCTGGGATATTTGTTTTTGCACTGTAGGCATCAAAGGGCTTCAAAATGTCCCCTCACAGATTCTCCAAAATGAGTGTTTCCAACCTGCTGAAAAAAAAGAAAGGTTTATCACTGGGAGATGAATACAGACATGACAAATATTTTCTCAAAGAGCTTGTTTGTAGTTCTTATCTGTGGATACTATATTCTTCACTATAGATGTCAATTCACTGCAAAATATCACTTCACAGCTTCAATAAAAAGAGGGTTTTCAGCCTGCTGAATCAAAAGAAAAGTTGAACTCTGTGAGGTGAATCAACACATTGCAAAGTGGTTTCACAGATATTCTCTTTCTAGTATTCTCGGGGAATACGTCGTTTTTAACTGTATGCCTCAATTGGCTCCAAAATGTCCCTCCACAAATTGCACAAAAACAGTGTTTCCAAAATGCTGAATCAAAAGAAATATTTAACTGTGTGAATAACCCACAAATTGCAAAGGACTTTCAGTTTCACAGATAGCTTCTTTCTGGTTTTATCTGGGGATAAAATATTTTAAGTATAGGCCTCAATGGACTCCAAATTATGTCTTTGTAGAGTCTCCAAAACGGTACTCCAAACCTGAAAATTAAAAAAAAAAAAAAAAAAAAAACCGTTTAACTCTGTGAGATGAATCCTCACCTTTGAAAATGGTTTCGAAGGTAGAGTCTTTTTAGTTTTTAATGTGAGGATATTCGAATTTTCTCTATAGGTCTCAATGGGTTCTAAAGTGTCTTTTGCAGATTCTAGAAAAAGAGTGTTGCCAACTTGCTGAACCAAAAGAAGGATTTTACCCTGTGACATGAAGCCAATAACAGCAATGTGGCCTTCTAGATAGTTTCTTTCTAGTTTTTATTGGGGGATATTTAATTTTCCACTACAGGCCCTAGGGGACTCCCGAATATCTTTTCTCAGATCCTACAAAAGAGGTGTTTCCAAAGTGTTGAATAAAAATAAAGATTGAACTCCATGAGCTGAATCAACATGTTGTAATACAGTTTCACAGATAGCTTCTTTGTGGTTCCTATCTGTGGATATACTGTTTTCCTCCATAGGGTTGAAGGGGTTCCCAAATATCCCTTCACAGATTCAAAAAAAAAAAAAAATGTTTCTAACACACTTTCAAAGGAAAGTTTTAACTCTGTGAAATAAATCCACGTGACTTAACGTGATTTCACAGACAGCTTCTTTCTAGTATTTATCTGGGCCTTTTCCATTTTCACTCTAAGCCTCAAGGTGCTCCAAAATGTCTCTTTGGAGATTCTACAAAAAGAGTGTTTCCCACAGGAATAATTAAAAACTAAGTTTCAACTCTGTGAGATGAAGCCACACATTGCAAAATGTTTCACGGATAGCTTCTTTCTAGCTTTCATATGAGGATGTTCTCTTTTTCACTGTAGTCCACAAGGGGCTCCCAAATTTTCCTAAACAGATTGTACAAAAACAGTTTTTCCAAACTGCTGAATCAAAAGAAACGTTTGGTTTTCTGTTCTTGTGGTAGTTTGCTGACAATGCTATTTCCCAGCTGCATCCATGTCCCTACAAAGGACACAAACTCATAAATTTTTATGTCTGCAGATTATTCCATGGTGTATATGTGCCACATTTTCTTAATAGTCTGTCTCTGATGGACATTTGGGTTGATTCCAAGTCTTTGTGATCCCTCAAGGATCTACAACTAGAAATCCCGCTTGACCCGGCCATCCCATTACTTGGTATATACCAAAAGCATTATAAATCATTCTGCTATTAAGACAAAAACACACGAATGTTTATTTGGCACTATTCACAGTAGCGTCTTTCCAATTTTTATCTGGGGATATTCTGTTTTCCACTATAAGTAACAATGCAGTTAACAGTGCTCCTTTGCAGATATTACAAAAAGAGTATTTTAAACATGCTTAATCAAAAAGATGGTTTAGCTTTCTGAGAAGAATCTACATGTCACAGATAACTTCTTTCTTGTTTATTCCTGGGAAAATCGTTATTTAGGAGACAAAACATGTTCCCAAAAATTCTTAAGTAGATTCTACAAAAAAAGTGTTTTCAGCGTGCTGGATCAAAAGAAATGTGGAACTCAGATAAATTTACAAATTGCAAGGCAGTTTCCTAGATTATTTCCAGTTTTAATCTGGAGATATTAAGTTTTTCACTGCGGGCCTCAAAGGACTTCCTTATAATTTTGCGGATTGTACAAAAAGTGCTTGAAACCTGCTGAATCCAAAGAAGGATTTGCCTCAGTGACATGAAGACACATATCACAAACCCATTTCTGAGATAACTTCTTCCTCTTTCTACTTTTTATTCTGTGGCTATTCAGTTTTCCACTATAGGGCTCTCAAATGTCTCTTTGCACTTTCTACGGAAACAGTGTCTCCAATCTGCTGAATTATAATAAAGGTTTAATTCTGTGATTGCGAACCCACACATTGCAAAGCAGTTTCAGAGGTAAGATTCTTTCTAGTTGTACCTGTGGTATTCAATTTTTCACTATTGACCTCATTGTGCTCCCAACCGCACCTTCACAGGTTCTACAGAAAGAGTGTCTTCTACCTGCTTAATCAAAAGAAATGTTGAGTTCACTCTGTGAGATAAATCCACACATTGGAAAGAGGCTTAACAGATAGCTTCTTTCTTGTTTTTTTCTTCGGATATTTTTTTCCCCTTTGGCCTCTATGGACTCCAAAATATCCCATCATAGTTTCTACAAAATGTTTCCAACCTGCTAAGATGAATCCACACATGGCAGGGTGGTTTCAGAGATAGTTTCTTTCTAATTTTTATCTGGGGATACACAGCTTTTCACTATAGGCTCCAAAAGGATTCAAAATATACCTTAATAGATTTTCCTAAAAAGTGTTTTCAGCCTTATTAATCTAAAGAAAATTTTATCTCTGTGAGATGAATCCACACTTTGAAAGGGGTCTAACAGACACATTCTTTCTAGTTTGAGCTGGGAATATTTGATTTTGCATTATAGGGCTCAAAGAGCTCCCAAATGTCCCTTCACAGATTTTACAGAAAGAGTGTTTCAAACCTGCTTAATCAAAAGAAGTAGTTAACTTTGTGAGATGAATCCACACCTCGAAAATTGATTTTACCTACCGGTTCTCTCTAGTTTTTGTCTGGGGATATGTAGTTATTTTCTACAGGCCTCTTTGGGCTCCCAAATATCCTTTGGAAGATTCTACAACCTGCTAAATCAAAAGAAAAGTTTAATTTTGTGAGATGAATACACATATTGCCACGCAGTCTCACAGATTTCTTCTTTCCAGTTTTTATCAGGGGATATACTGTTTTTCACTATAGGCCACCATAGGCTTCCAAATTTCACTTTGCAGATTCTACAAAAATGTTTCCAACCTGTTTAAAGAAAGCAAAATTCCAACTCTGTGAGATGAATTCAAGCATCAAAAGCTGTTTCACAGTTTCTATCTAGTTTTTAACTGGTGATATTAGATTTTTAACGGCAGGTTCCCATGGACTCCCGCCCAATTTTCTCCTGTCAGATTCTACACAAAGATAATTTTTCCTCTGCTGAATCAAACACTGTGAGATGGATCAATGCATGGCAAAGTGGTTTCACAAAAAGCTTCTTTTCGGTTTTATCTGAGGATATTTGCTTCTTCCCTATAGGTCTCAAAGTGCTCTCAAATGTTCCTACCCAGATTCTACAAAAAGAGTGTTTCCAACAGGCTGAATCAAAACAAAGGTTTAACTTCTTTCTAGTTTATATATGGGGATATTTGGAATTCACCATAGGCCTGAATGGGCTCCCAAATATCCCATCGCAGATTCTACAAAAGCAGTGTGTCAAATCAGAAGAAAGAGCACGAAGTTGAGGGGAAAGAAGAGAAATAGTCAGGGTGAGGGACCTAGAGAGACTTAAATTTGTAGTGGCCTGCTCTGGTTGGCACGGACCCAATGAACAGGCTGGGAGAATGTGGAGGATGCTTGGACTGGACCAGAACATGGTGGCTGTGTGGCCCATGCAGAAAGACAAAGCCCTGAGAGGTGTTTTTCTTGTACTGGTTGGTTGTTTTGGGGGCAGGTTTCGTAGGGTCCTTCAATAATTGACTCCAACCTATGCTGTTAGTGCCATGGGCCTTGAGGTTTTCAGAGTTTACCCACCCGTCTGGCAAGAACGTGCTCTGAGCCTGCCCATGGTGCCTGAGGCCTGTGTTGCTCTCATGTCCTTGGGACTGGAGTTTACTCACTGGTGGCAGTGGCAATTTGGGTGGACAGGGACAGTTTTCCTGTTGGCTGGGATCAATGTTCCTCCCCAAGATGAGCAGACCCTGTGTTCTGGGGTGGAGATATTGTCTGGCGTCCTTGGAACCCACTGCTCCTGCCTGTGTTTTCTCCCAGTTAGGACTGTGGCGGTGACTCCCTATGAATATAATGGATCGCCTGGGCATTCCGAGAGAAGGAAGACACCCCAGATGTCAGGAAACATGTGCCTGTGCCTTTGGGATGTGGCCCTGCCTTTGGGATACTGCCCTGGCCTGCCCAGGCTGGAATGGGCAGCAGTGAAGCAGAAGTGGTGGAATGCTGCTGCCCGCCTGTGCTGGTGGGGCAGACTTCCAGGACGAGGTCCCAATCTGTGGGTTGGTCACCCAGGGGGTGGTGGGAAACTTGGTGAAAATAGGGTGAAGAGGGAATGGGAAAGCCAGAGGAAAAAGCCTACCGCACCCAGTGTACCCAAGCATGCCAGGACCTCACTTGTGTGCTCAGGACTGCAGTTTACACATAGTTAGTAACAATGGAAATATGGGTGCAAACGGACTGTTATCCACATGGGTGGGCATGCAATCTCGTTTCCA
>NW_016823807.1:10890-13925 GCF_001698545.2 Rhinopithecus bieti
AAAAGATGGAAGAAAGAAAGAAGGAAAGAGAGAGAGAAATAAAGAAAGAAGGAAAGAAAGAAGAAAGAAAGAGAGAAAGAAAAGAAAGAAAAACAAAGGAAAGAAGGAAAGAAATAAAGATAGAGAAAGAAAGAAGGAAAGAAAAAAGAGAGAAAGGAAAAAAAGAAAAAGAAAGAAGAGAGAGAGAGAAGAAAAGAAAAGAAGGTACAAAAGAAAGAAAGACAAGAAAGAAAGCAAAAAAGCCTACAGCACCCGGTATTCCCATATGGTCTCCCATGCAAGGACTAACCATTCCTGACCCTGCTTAGTTTCCGAGATCAGACCAGATCGGGCGCGTTCAGCGTGCTGTGGCCGTGGATGCCAGCAGAGGCGCCTGGCTGCTCCAAGAGCCCGGCCCGGCCATGCCCGAGGTCTTCCACATGGCAACGCTGGCCCGGGGCCACCGGGATCATATCTGGACCCCAGAGCCACTCGCCCACCACCTTCCCCTGGCTCCCGAGCTCCTGAGCTTTTACCACGTCAGTTCTGCTCAGAACAGGGAGTGCTCTGAGGCATCAGGGAGCAAGGCCCACGATCCTGGGACCCCGACCCGTCCTCCTCTCTGTCATGGAGTTATTCTTTTGGATCCCTGGCCACTCAGGAGCTCCTGTCAGGCTCCGTCATGTCCCACCCAGCCAGAGCCATCATGGCTGGCCAAGGTCACACAGCCGACCAGCCACGCATGGTCTTTTTCTCACAACACCCCCACCATGGTCGCTTGTAAAGATGAAGACACGCCAGGTGGGCAAGAGGGCGTGGGAGGTTGGGGGTTGGGGTATGGCCCTGCTTTGCCCCGGGATGGCACTATAACCGGCAGCCTGATCTCCAGCAGGAGGGGCTGAGAGAAACCCAGACACACCCCACCACCACCAGGAGCAAATCCACAGCCAAACACACAGACCCACATGGGAAATTGCACACACGTTGCAAACACACACACACATACACACATGCACACACACAAGTACACGCACACACAAACGGCTTTAAGGAGATCAAGGAAGAGATGGATGGAGAGATTGAAACCAAGGGAGGGAGAGATACAGTGATCGAGAGAGACACAGAGGAGGTGGAGAGGGAAAGAGACAGACAGATAGGTGGAGAAAGAGAGAGGGACAGAGAAAGAGAGAGAGACATAGAAACAGATGGAAGATGACAGAAGTAGCGCGAGGTGCGGGGACAAACCCAGACGAGAGAGGTGCAGGGAGGTAGAGAGCGAAATCGATAGAGCCTTGGAGAGGGAGCACCCTGCTCTGGTAGGACGGGTCCTTTTGAGCAGGCCGGGATAGGTTGGAGGGGGCTTGGACTGGGCCAGAACAGGGTGGACAGGCAGTCCATGCAAGAGGAGCAACAGAGCACTGAGATGGGTTTTGTCCTGTATTAATTGCTTCCTTTGGAGGTGGGTTTCATAGGCTCCTTCCTTTGTCGGCACCTCCCAGTGCTCTTGGTGCGGTGCGATGCAGTGGTCACATTGATTTACAGAGTGCGCTCGCCCGATTAGCAGGAGACGTGTCACCGGGTGTCCCCACTGGGACTGAGGTCTGGGTCTCTGGTGTGTCCTCGGGACTGGAGTTTACACAAAGTTGGAGGCAATGGGAATCTGGGTGCACAGGGACTGCTTCCCAGTGTATGGCGAGGCAATGTCCTTCCCCCAGAAAAAGCAGCCCTGTGTTCTGGAGTGGAGGTCCTGGCTAGCGTGTGTGGCACCCACTGCCCCTGCCCTCCCCTTCCCCCAATTTGGAAGGTGGAGAAAGATGTGTGGACTGAATCGCCTGGGCATTCTGGTAGCGGGAAGGCACCATGAACAGCAGGGAACCCGCACATGTATGGGCTCCTGGCGGGTCAGCGGCAAGGTGGAAGTGATGGAATGCTGCTGCTAAGTGGTGCTTTGGTGGCGGACCCCCCAGGAGGAGGTCCCCGGCTGTGGCGGGGGTTTAGGCAGGCAATAAAGTGGGAACAGAGTCAGGGAGGCTGGGAAGCATGGTGACAGTAGGGGGAAGGGTAGGAGGGGGGAAGCCACAAAAGCCTACAGCATGCGGTGGATCACACCTGTAATCCCAGCACTTTGGGAGGCCGATGCGGGTGGATCACGAGATGAGTCGATCCAGACCAGCCTGGCTAACATGGTGAAACACCATCTCCACTTATTAGTGGAGGATCCACTACAATACATGAGCCAGGCGTGGTGGAGGGCACCTATAGTCCCAGTTGCTCAGTAGGCTGAGGCAGGAGAATGGCATGAACCTGGGCTGTAGAGCTTGCCGTGAGCTGAGATCACGCCACTACATGCCAGCCTGGGTGACAGAATGAGACTCCATTTGGAAGAAAAAGAAAGAAAGAAAGGAAGGAAGGAAGGATGGAAGAAAGGAAGGAAAGAAGGAAAGAAGGAAGGAAGGAAGGGAGGGAGGGAGGGAGGGAGGAAGGAAGGAAGGAAGGAAGGAAGGAAGGAAGGAAGGAAGGAAGGAAGGAAGGAAGGAAGGAAGAAAGAAAGAAAGAAAGAAAGAAAGAAAGAAAGAAAGAGAAAGAAAGAAAGAAAGAAAAGAAAAGAAAGAAGGAAAGAAAAAGAGAAAGAAAGAAAAGAAAGAAGGAAAGAAGAAAGAAGAAAAAAAGAAAGAAAGAGAGAAAGAGAGCAAGAAAGAAAGAAGAAAGAAGGAAGGAAGGAAAGAAAGAAAGAAAGAAAAGAAAGAAGAGAGAGAGAAAGGAGGAAAGGAAGGTGGAAAAGAAAGAAAGACAAGAAAGAAAGCAAAAAAGTCTAAAATACCCTATATTCCCAGGTGGTTTCCCATCCCAGTACTAACTAGGACCGTCCCTGCTTAGCTACCGAGATCAGATGAGAACGGGCGCGTTCAGGGTGGTATGGCCGTAGACGCCGGCAGAGGTGCCTGGTTGCCCCAAGAGCCTGGCCCAGCCATGCCCATTGGCTTCCAGTCAGCACTGCCATCCCGGGGTCTCAGGGCTCGGATCGGGACCGCGAGCCGCTCGCCCGCAGCCTTCCC
>NW_016823808.1:0-967 GCF_001698545.2 Rhinopithecus bieti
TTCTTGAATTGAACAGCCCACTTGCCATTCTTCAACACTGCAATGTCTAATATAATGTGAGTATATAGGTAATTTGAAAATGCCTAGTAGCCACATTTTTAAAATGTTTAAAAATGGGTAAAATTAATTTAAATGATAATATCCAAAATATTATAATTTCAACATGTAGTCTACAAAAACAAATATTACTGAGACATTTTATATTATTTTTTCTTACTCCATTTTCAAAATCTAGTGTGTATTTTGCATTTATAGCACATCTCATTTCAAATTAGCCACTTTGCAAGTACTTGATACCCACATGTGATTGGTGGCTACCTAATTAGACAACATAGCTTCAGCAAGTCCTCTGGGTGTACACATCAAGATTCACCATCCCAAATCTGAACATATCTCATCACCTTGCTCAATACTTCGTGAGTCAAAACCACCATTCTCTCTTCCCTGGATTATTTGGAGCACCTCATAATTGGTCTCCTGATTGGATAATTTATAGTGAACAGAAATTTATTTCTTACAGTTCCGGAGACTGGGAAATCTAAGATTGAGGGGCTGGCATCTTGTGAGGGCCTTCTTGCTGTGTCATCCCATTGCAGAAAGTGGAAGAACAAGAGAGGGCAGAGACTGAACTCGTAGCCTCAAGCCTTTTTATAATCAGCATTAATCCATTTGTGAGGATGGAGTCTCCATGACCTAAATACCTCTCCTTAGGCTCCACCTCTCAATACTATTGCATTGGAGATGAAATTTCCAACATGTGCTTTTTGGGGGAGACATTCAAACTATAGCACTCTCCCTCAAATGTTCTCCATTCTCTTCTTCCTCTGTTTCTTAAAAAAAAAAAAAAAAGCCAAGGTTATTCTTCAAGGTTTTTGTACTTATGTTAAAGAACAATTTTCAAAAAATATAATGACTCTCATACAGGTATAAAATGAGCATGTGTTAAAGATTTTATTTAACTCATTAA
>NW_016823808.1:6116-18115 GCF_001698545.2 Rhinopithecus bieti
GGGCAGGAAACATCACACACCGGGGCCTGTTGTGGGGTGGGGGGCAGGGGGTGGGATAACATTAGGAGAAATACCTAATGTAAATGACGGGTTAATGGGTACAGCAAACATGGCATATGTATACCTATGTAACAAATCTGCACGTTGTACACATGTACCCTAGAATTTAAAGTATAGTGATAAAAAATAAAAAAAGAAGCCCTGGTCTAAATTAGTGATTCTCCATCCTGACCGTACATATCCTTGGAATCGTTTGGAAGATTGAACATTACTTATGCCTAAGTTCCCCTCCTCAGGGTTTTGGATTTAAGTAGTCTGGGGTACAGCCTGGACATCAGGATTATGATAGGCCCAGGGAATCTATTATTCATCCAAAATGGAGAATCACTGCTCTCTACCAAGAAGCAGCATGACCTTATTAGTTGATTTTATTGTTACACCATATTCCTGCTAGGCTAGGCCGGCTTTTTCTGTGCATTCACTACACCCACTCCTTAAAATCTTCTGATATCTTAAGACAGTGAACTGAATGATGGGCCACTCTAGACCAAAGGGAGAACAAGCAGGCGGACCTACTTATGACACCTATGTAGGTGGCACCTAGCTAGGTACAGCCACAGCTTAAAATGGTACCAAGTGAATTTTAAGTTCTGGGTATAGGTTTTTCCACCCTAAGAATACGTGAAAATTACCTGAGAAACTTTTTTTTTTTGAGGCAAGGTCTTACTGTGTTGCCCAGGCTGATCTCAAACCACTGGGCTCAAGCCAACCCTCCCGCCTCAGTCTCCCAAGTACCTGAGACTATAGGTGCATGCCATTGAACCCACCATCTGAGAGAATTTTAAGAAAGCCTGATAGATTGATGCGTAACCCACCACCCCAAAGCCAAAGTTTTTAACCTTGGCCATCTGTTGGAATCACCTGGGAACTTTTAAAAAAAATTACTGAGGTTCCAACCCCAGAGATTCTGATACAATTGGTCTGGGTGTGGCCGGGGCATGGGAATTTGTAAAACCTCCCCCGGAATTCTAATGTGCAGCCAAGGTTAAGAACGTCTGGTCCAAGACAGGACTCTTCATTATGTATTCACAAGACTCTTCATGAGGTTACTCCATGTTTTCAAACCTGCCAGGGATTCTAAACTACAGGCAGGGCTGAGAACCATTGCTTCAAGTGGGAAGCCAACAAAAAATGACAAAATGGCAGTTACAATACTGTTATTTTTTAAAGTGCATATTTGCACAGGAAAAGACTGAAATGATATGCTCCAAAATATNTCCAACCCCAGAGATTCTGATACAATTGGTCTGGGTGTGGCCGGGGCATGGGAATTTGTAAAACCTCCCCCGGAATTCTAATGTGCAGCCAAGGTTAAGAACGTCTGGTCCAAGACAGGACTCTTCATTATGTATTCACAAGACTCTTCATGAGGTTACTCCATGTTTTTCAAACCTGCCAGGGATTCTAAACTACAGGCAGGGCTGAGAACCATTGCTTCAAGTGGGAAGCCAACAAAAAATGACAAAATGGCAGTTACAATACTGTTATTTTTTAAAGTGCATATTTGCACAGGAAAAAGACTGAAATGATATGCTCCAAAATATGAACAGAATTCTTTTTGAGAGGTAGGGTTACAAGTCATTTTTATTTATGCTTTTCTTGATTTTCTGAAAATTTCCACAATGATGTTTCCTAAAATCAGTGAGAAAAAAAAATCCCATAAAAATTGCTTTGTATTCAATACTAGATTATCATAGTGGAAAATATGGCACCTTATTTTGTCCAAAGTAATGAATCTGTAAGCATTCAACTTTATCCATATATCAAATTAAACTCTATAAGCTGATGTCTGTTGTTTGATAGAGGAGGCTGGGTTTGTCATCTTTGTCTTTATTAGACCCTAAGATTTTATTATGTTGATTGTATCCTTCTTCTGCGGTGATTCTTTTAAAAATATTACTTGAAGGCGTTCTCAGCCACTTACTGTTCAGGGACTTTGTGACATGACATAAATGCGCACTTCCTCCAAAGATAGACATTTGCCTCTGAGATCCAGCAGAAGTCACTTCCCAGAAGAGCTCAGCTAATGCAGGGATTTCACAAATGACATTTCCTTTATGTCAACGCAACCTCCAGCTTCATTTTCTGAAAGATCATCTAAGCTCTAAGCTGAAAGTGGGCAGTGCTGTGAGACTGACTTCAATAAAGATTTGTTTACAGTTTAACATTAAAGGAGTTTGACAGGATAGATTGAAATTGTAGCATTTTTTTCCCCCACTATTACAAAAACTACTCAATAGGGCGCTCTCGCTCTCACTCTCTATATATACACAGATATATACACACATACATATATATGTGTATATACGTATATAGTATACACATATGTGTATATATACATATATGTGTATATGTGTGTATATGTATACATGTGTATATATGTGTGTGTATATGTATATATGTGTGTATATATGTGTGTATATGTGTGTGTATATATATGTGTGTATATATATGTGTGTGTGTATATATATATATATGTACTATCCGGAGATCTCCAGATAGTACAGAGTTTGGATACTTGATTGTTCTAAATAGGTGGAAAATTAATTTAATTAATCCTATAAACTTTTTTCCCTTCTATTGAAAGTATCCTCTTTTATCAAAAAGAATTGGTCACGAACAGTTGTATACCTTCCATTTTGTACTTAAACTGCATTTAAAAGGAATTAATTTTTTTTTTATTATACTTTAAGTTCTAGGGTACATGTGCATAACGTGCAGGTTTGTTACATATGTATACTTATGCCATGTTGGTGTGCTTGTTCTTACCCCAGGGGTTCACAAATGTTGGCAAACTTTTAAGGAGGTATTTTGTTGTTGTTTTGGTTCTTAATACGTAACACAAAACATCTATATAAAGTTAGGCCATTTCAAAAGTATCTGTTAAAATGTAATTCAATTGCTTAGCATGGGTCAGTGACTGTGCCAGTCTGAGAAAACTCACAGATCACTGAGACACATCCCTACTTTCAAGGAATTTACAAATTGCAGGGGAGATGTGTATGTTTACACATCACTAAAAATGCAAGTCATTGAATTAGAAACCCAAGCAGACCACCATATACAAACAAAATGCTATGTAAACACAGAATAAAAAAAGGAGAAAATAATGTAAGCCAGAGAGAAACACTGAGCTGCATGGATATGGCTGGCAGCTCTAGAGCTACACCTAAAGGAAAGATTGGATTTCAGCAGTCAAAAATGGGAAGAAAGGGTGGAAAGTCATCTCGGTTAGACTGAACAAGGGAAGGAATGGATTACAGGTAGAAAAGCTTATGGCATGTTCAGACTTAAGTAGGTAGTTGGATGGAGCTTGTATCTAGAGGCGTGGGAGGACTTAGGTCACCTTGTGGGTGGGCTTCAGAAGTGAGGTGGGAAGTTTGAGTGTTAACCTGTGGGCAGTGCAGAGCTGCTAAGAGCTTCTGTGCACAGACAGGGTGTGACTGAATATTAGCTGCAGATGCGCTCTGGCAGGGAGCAGGGAGACCCAGTAGGAAGCTGCTGTAGCAAATGAGTGTGAGGTGATAAGGCCCTGGTGATAAGGGCCTGGGCAGAGCAACGTAGGAACAGAATGGCAGACAGAAGCAACCTTGGGGAGGAAGATACTTCTCCAGACCTGCAGGCTGAGCAGACAGATGAGGGGCAAGAAAGAGAAGAGGTGTGTATGATGGCTTAGGTTTTGTACCTGGGCATCTTGGGGATGGAGACATCAGTAACTAGAGGAGAAAAAAGTAGGTTTGGGGGCAGGAAAACAAAGCCACTGAACTCAGTTTTATATATATATATATATATATATATATATATACTTTATGTTCTAGGGTACATGTGCACAACGTGCAGGTTTGTTACATATGTATACATGTGCCATGTTGATGTGCTGCACCCATCAACTCGTCATTTACATTAGGTATATCTCCTAATGCTATCCCTCTCCCCTCTCCCGACTCCACAACAGGCCCCGGTGTGTGATGTTCCCCTTCCTGTGTCCAAGTGTTCTCATTTGAACTCAGTTTTTGATAAACTATTGGTACCGTTGAACTTAACCTTACCCGTGTGACCCTGGGAAATAGTGCCAGTTAAAGAAATGTCCCCCGTCCCCACTCCTTTGTGTTTCAGAAACTGGCTTACTGCAAATAACTATCTTTCCCCGTAAGACTTAGATAAGGGCCATGGGTATCTCCTTGTTTACCTGTGAGAAGGCCAGACACAGACCCTGTACACTCCCATTTGTCTCATACATGATTAGCTGAACTGCTTGTTCCACTGATCAATCAAAACAAGATGCTTGTTAAGCAAGCTTTGGTCCAACTTATTTCTCACCCCTGGTCCTGAAACTTCGGCTCATTTTCAGCTTGAGCCACCAAATGAATGAATGAATGAATGAATGAATGAATGAATGAATAAATAAATAAGGAAAAGAAAAACCCTTTTTGCCTAAGCCTTGAGACACTTGCAGACCTTATGGCCAGAGCAGAGCATCCTCCCTATTACAATAGTCCCTTTTCCTGCCTTGCAATAACCCTTTTGAATACAGCCTATCCTTACTAAGTCTGAATTTGTTTTTTATTTGACACTATCAAATTGTAACCTCAGACTGCTGGCCTCTCAACTGTCGTTTGCATCAGCTTTGTCTACTAGTAGTTCTACTTCAGGGCTCTACTTGGCCACCAAGGTGCTCCTGATGAGGAGAATATTTGTCTTTTTCCTCTGGATTTACATACTCTATTCACTTTCCCAGTTCTCCTTCTAGACAGCTCTAATCTCTGAGCAGGCAATACTTTCTCAGTATTGTCCATCAGGTCATACCCTTCCAGCTGAATTCACTTGCTCAATCTTTAAGGCCAAACTCAAAGTCATACACATACGCTACATAGGATGCATGATTCTGAGGATATCTATCCAACAGAAATAGAATCCAAGAAACAGATGCAAGCTACACATGTAATTTTAAATTTCCTAGTAGCCACATTAAAGAAAGAAAACAGAAAGAGGTAAAATAATTTTAATAACATATTTTATTCAACCCAATATATCCAGATCATCAATACAAAATCAATAAATTCTTGAAATATTTTACACTCATTTTTTTCATACTAACTATTCAGAATCCAGTGTATATTTTACACATATAGCCCATCTCAATTTGGGCTAGTAACTATTGTATTGGACAGTACTGCTATAGATTATGATGTGTGATTTGCATCCATATTGCTCAGAGACTAGCCAAGATGCAGAAACCACTCAAGCATTTCAACAGAAGGATTTTAATGCAGGGAATTGGTTATATAGATGTTGGGAGAGCAGAAGCAGAACATATAATAGTGGGGCAACTCATGGATTAACAATGGCAGGAAGCCACCCATAGGCTGGAAGCACAGAGGAAGGACGTGGCTTATGAGTGCTCAGGAGCTGGGCTCAGCTGGTGGAAACTGAAGCCTTACTAGGTCTGTTCGGAAGAATCCATGAGTATGGATGACACTTGACTATTGCCAGAAAAGCAGGGTGAGGAGGGAGAGGAGAAATACCTTGGCTTCTCCCTCCAGCCCTTCAATCTCCCATCAGTGCCTCCTATTGACCAAACCCAGTTTGGAAGCTAGCTGACACGTGACAGACTGGGAAATGCAGTCTGTGGAGTTCAACACCTTTTGATGCAGGAAAGAGTGGGAAGAGGCCGGCCGGGCGCGGTGGCTCAAGCCTGTAATCCCAGCACTTTGGGAGGCCGAGACGGGCGTATCACGAGGTCAGGAGATCAAGACCATCCTGGCTAACATGGTGAAACCCCGTCTCTACTAAAAATACAAAAAACTAGCCGGGCGACCTGGTGGGCGCCTGTAGTCCCAGCTACTCGGGAGGCTGAGGCAGGAGAATGGCGTGAACCCGGGAGGCGGAGCTTGCAGTGAGCTGAGATCTGGCCACTGCACTCCAGCCTGGGCGACAGAGCAAGACTCCGTCTCAAAAAAAAAAAAAAAAAGAGTGGGAAGAGGCCAAAGAATAGATCTGAGAGCAAACAACAGACCAGCACAGCATTCTCTTATTGCTTACATCTCCCTGCTAGTTATTTTAAACAGATAAGGGCAAATGCCTAAGGAGATGTTAACTAGTGTTAAATTTCTGATTGCCACACACTTGCTAGATGACTTGAATTTTGTTAATAATTTTGATAATAATACTTTTGCCATCAGTTTCTTGTGAGGATTAAATAAAGAGAATCTGGCCCAGATGTAAAAGCAGTAAAAAGTGTTCGTCTATTATTATTATAAATTAACAAGTCAAGGAATTCTAGGCAGGTGGATATTAGCAAGTCCCACATCATGACTACAGAGATGGGCAGCAAGATAGGGAGGGAGCTAGTAAAAATAGGCAGCAAGTCACTGTTTCAACCCAATGGGCCAGTTTCCAGCTTCATTTCTCATAAAAAAGTTATATTTTGCTATCCAGTTAAGGCAAAAGACTTGGAGTAAGCCATTTAACCTCTCTATCTGAAATGCTAATGTCACCTTCCTAATCGATTATATAATCTGCTTGTCAAGTTAAGATAGATCTGTCTATTTGCATGTCTTTGAAACACTGGCACACTCTACAGATGAATGGCACCACCTTTGACTCTACCCTAAAGACTGAGAAAAATACTTTCAAAGATCAGGCTTAGCCCAGACATGTTATCAACTTATCTTTGTATTTCTCCTTCATAAGTACACTCTGGTGAAGAGAGACTATATTGTGATGAGTTCTTCAATCTTAAGTAAAGAAAACTTTAAATACAAAATGTCTCAAATTGTGTTTCCTAGGAGCAGAACCTAAGACAGGAATGCCTGTAAATATCATTTATTGAGCAAGTGTTCTCAAGAGAAGGGAAGTGAGGGAAGCAGGATGGATTGGAGGAGAAAGCTAAACAAGGATGTGATGGAGATTAAGTTCTGCTTAATCTCAATGAGGAGCACTCATTGGGATTACAAATTTATTTTCATGTTGAGGTAAGTGGGCCAACCATTTGTACACCTGTGTGTGTGTCAGTGACTGGCCTCTGACTAGTGCCAGGGTTTGAGCATAACCTTCCTGGCCAGATGGCCATTCTTCAGAAGACAATGCTCAGGAGAAGAAAGTAGCTTTGGAAGACAAGCAACCAACACTCACAGCAGCTGGGGATTGGGTGAGCCCATTGGTAAAGGAGGTCTGGGTGGGGCACCAATAGAATCCACTCCTCAAAACATCATCAAGTATTCTAATTTTATTCCACTTTTTTGGTCCCCAAAGTCCACATAACCCTTTGTTTTGACCCTTCCTTTCCCCTGACCCTTAAAAAACCCACCATGAAGTCTTCAACTTTTATTCCATGAAGCAAAAAGGAATTATCTTTATTAATCAACTATTTAATAATATAATATTGGTAACAGTAGGGAGACAGACTCTGGATTAAAACTTAGCATTTGATGGAAATTTTCCTCTCTGCAATGCATTTCATCCCTGTTGGTTCACAGTTCTTCATTGTCAACTATTTGCTCTGTATCCTACAAGGGATATTTCTGTATACCTTTGGATCAGATTTTTCAACTTGAAAATTTTCACAATGAAGAAGAAATAATTGGATCAGCTATATAGATATAATGCAGAAATAGTAATCACAAGCTTCTCATTTTAGCTTAGGTTCTGCAGCAGTCTACAAGCTATATGTCATAGACCATATGCAATCTGTATGGGTACAATCCCAGGGCAGCAAAAGTAGGAAGAAAAAGGAATTAAACCAGGACATGAGAAAAGGCAAAAAGAGTGAAGTGTCACCAGGGCTGTGCTGCAGTTGTCACCAGAGCCAATTGTGTGCATCTCTTTCCAAATCCATGTCCAATGACATCACCTTGTTTAAAATTGGCCACGGTGGAAATATTTATGCCATGGAAATTGGCAAATACTACAAATCAGGGCTTTACTTTTGTCTAGAGAGTCAGTTTTTAAACACTTTCCAAGCATAGCACTGGATATTACCAAGCTGGCCACAGCTTCACAAGAAAATGCAGCTGGTCTGTTCACTGGACAGACTTAATGGAGCAGTCTACCGGTGAGGAGGAAGGGAGAAAAGGTTATTTGTTAGCTTCCCCATAATGCCTGTCCCACAGAGCATTAACTTTCCCAGGTCCCATACCCCAAGGTACAGCCCTCAACTGAGTTCTGAAGTTGTGTGACAAGTCAGGGTTTGTGAGTTCAGTCTGTTTGGACACTGAAGCTACTCAACATTTGTGCAATAAGCGCATTCCAGAGCACTACCCTTACTGTGAATGAGACTGAGGTATTGGGAGATGAAACAAACAGGAGAGCAGTACGCCTCTCAATGAAGCACTTCACCAAGGATCAGCAAGGCATAAGAGGCCAAAAGAATGTAAGGAGGTTAATAAATTGGGTGGGATAGATCACCTTTTACTGAAGAATATATTTTAGACAAGAATCTTCACCGAACTTTATGCTGTCTTCAAATAATGCAAAAATAGATTATCAAAATTCTGCTTGGTTGTAGAGAAAGCAGCAGTAGGGGATTCTAAATGTTGAATGACCTTATGAAAATTGGATATGTCATATATCACTTCTGGCTTCCCATCTATCTTTTGTTTGACACACACCTGATAGTGCTTACATTTTAACATTAGCATATCCTAATTAATTGTCAAATACCAACAATTGTAATTCAGGGTTGGCTAAACAATGCAGACAAATTACTTATTCATCTGGAAAGGTCAGCCTAATTATAATAGATAAAGGATTGTACTGTCTCATGTCCCTAGTTAATGTCAGGTACCTGACATTCTACACGTTCCATAAAAATGCGTTAACTCTACCATGTGCCAGACATGCAAGAAATACTAAGAAAATTAGTCCAAGCCTTTACCCTTGAGGAATTCACAATCCCAATGGTGGGAGAGAAAGACATGTAAATAAATTGACTTAATGCAGAGAGATAAGGAGAAGGCATATGCTAATTTGGTGACATATTTTCTCAAATGAGATGGCAAAGCAATGCTTAATGCTCTATACAGAACATGAAATTTATTCTTGTAGGAAGGTATTATGATTGCTTAGCAATTTTGGAAATGGTATTCTCATCCATTCCTTGCAGGGCCTGTACTGCACAGTGAAACACTAGAGCTCAGATGCTGAAGTGCACTCTGGAGCCGACCACATTTCATAGAGTCTGATTGCATATGCAAACAGAACCATTTATTTTGTGCCCAAAACAAGCACTTTCCATGTGTGCACTCAGATTCCTCATAGGCCCCCGTGTGTAGCTACTATTATCTTTCCTATGTTACAGATGAGGAAACTAAACTTTAAGAAAGAAATGTATGGAAGGTCACATAGTAAGTGGCACAGTGAGTATTTGAACGCAGATCATGTTACTTCAAAGTCCACGTGGTCTGGAGTTCAGCTGCCTATTAGTGAACTCTTATTGATCTGTGATGAGATAAGAAGTTTGTGCCAGAATGTAAGTCAACTATGTCAGTAAGCACATTGTTTAATTCATCTAACATTTTTTGATATGAAGATCTTCTTGACAAGGTAAGCAGTGTATTGATTTACATTCTGATGCAAGCTTCTTATCTTGTCATGAATCAGCACTTTGCATAGCATTATAAGACTCCTAGAAAAACAGCATCTTAGATTACTGTAGAGCTTTTCTTCATTCATATCTATGGAAGAAGAAGATTAAAGTGCACTTAATGTGTCTTGAGACAGAAGTAACTCAGAGGACCTCAGCTACTACTGTAGGGAGTCTGTTCCAAAATGTCCAAACCTGCTAGTCTTGTTTATTTTTCTTCCTGCCTCTGAAGGAAACACACATTTTAGAGGGAATTGCCAGCCTTAAAAATGGCCTGGGAGTTTTTTGTAATGGTATTATTGGCCAAGCTCCTGAATACTTTATCACTATGATCCGCCTTCCTGACTGCTTCAGTGCCCAGGACAACAGAGGTGGTCTGGACCAGCTCTCCCTCTCTGTTGGCACCTGCTAGCATCCATTCCTATACTCAGGAGGTTAATTTTTCCTTTCCTCACATGATTTTCTGCCCTCACTTAAGAACACATATTTCTAAACATACACCTACTCCGTGATCCAGTAACTCCAAGAGAAATGAGTATAAATGCCCAGGAAAGACACATATAAGAAGGTTTATAACAACTTTATTCATAATAGCCCCAAACAGGAAACAACCCAAATGTCCATTCACTGGAGAATGGATATATAAATGGTGGTATTTTAAACACATTCGTACAATGGACTACTATACAGCAATTATAAAGAACAAATTACTGTTAGTACATAACATGGATTAATCTCACAGACATAATTAGTACAAGAAGCCATACATAGAGTACATATTGTCTGATTCTGCTTATATGAAGTTAAAGAATAGGCAAACTGGTCTGTAGTGACAGAAGTCAGAACAGTGGTTACTTTTGGGATGTGTATGTGTGGTGGGTACAGATTGGTAAGAAGCAAAAAGGAACCTTCTGGAGGGCTAGAAATGTCCTGTATCTTGATCTGAAAACTTCGATGAAAAGAAACCTTTTAAAAAAAGTACCCATGGAGAATAAATATTTAAAGGATTTTTGAGTTCAGTTAAGCTCAAAATGTACATATCTATTGATTCAGCAATTCTACTTCTAGAAATTTCTCCTAAATAGCCATGATTGTGCAAAGATACAACATCAACATATTCGCAGAGCCCTGTTTATAATTGGAAAAAAATAGGAAATAACCTAAATTTTCCACAATCGGGACTTGCTTAAGGTAATTAAGATATGGTCATATAATGAACTACTAGAAAGAAATACAAGTTGAAATTGTAGAGAATATTCAGTGTTATGAAAAATGTTAGCAATATCATGTTGAATGAAAAGTGGTAGGATCAATCCACTGTTCAAGGAAATAAGAGAAGACACAAACAAATGGAAAAATATTCCATGCTCATGGATAGGAAGAATCAATATCATGAAAATGGCCATAGTGCCCAAATTATAGATTCAATGCTATTTCCATTAAACTACCATTGACATTCTTCACAGAATTAGAAAAAAAATATTTTAAAATTCATCTGGAACCAAAAAAGAGCCCATATAGCCAAGACAATACTAAGCAAAAAGAATAAAGCTGGAGGCATCACACTATCAGACTTCAAACTATATTACAAGGCCACAGTAACCAAAACAGCATGGTACTAGTACGAAAACAGACACATAGACCAATGGAACAGAATAGAGATCTCAGAAATAAGACCACATATGTACAATGATCTGACCTTCAACAAACCTGACAAAAACAAGCAATGGGGAAAGGATTACCTATTTAATAAATAGTGCTGGGAAAACTGGCTAGCCATATGCAGAAAATTGAAACTGGAGTCCTTCCTTACACCTTATACAAAAATTAATGCAAGATGGATTAAAGACTTAAATGTAAAACCCAAAACTATAAAAACTCTAGAAGAAAATCTAGGTAATACATTCAGTACATAGGTATGGGCAAAGATTTCACGATGAAAACACCAAAAGCAATTGCAACAACAGCAAAAATTGACAAATGGGATCTGATTAAACTAAAGAGCTTCTGCACAGCAAAATAAACTGTCATCAGAGTGAACAGGCAACCTACCTAAAGAGTGGGAGAAAAATTTTGAAATCTATCCATCTGATGAAGGTCTAATATCCAGAATCTACAAGGAACTTAAATTTACAAGAAAAAAACCCATTAAAAAGTAGGCAAAGGACTTGAACAGGCACTTCTTAAAAGAAGACATTTATGCAGCCAACAAACATATGAAAAAAGCTCAGCATCAGAGAAATGCAAATCAAAACCACAATGAGATACCATCTCATGCCAGTCAGAATGTTGATTATTAAAAAGTCAAGAAACAACAGATGCTGGCAAGACTGTGGAGAAATAGGAATGCTTTTAC
>NW_016823808.1:20915-31464 GCF_001698545.2 Rhinopithecus bieti
TAAGTAGTCATTAAAAGAAAATTACACAGGCATAGTAATCCAGTTAAAATTTTCAGAACTTTTTGAGCCATTGCTTTAGCTGCTGGTGGGTGATTTGTTTTAATGTATGTCACCTCTAAAAAAAAATTTTTTACAAAACACTTTCTAGACTGTACACACCCAAAAAAATCCATAACATTGTGATCATTATAATATATTGTGTACTCTACCCTTTAAAGAAAAAATAGACTGAGGATCCCCTAGCTAGCTGCTGGGTTTGTTTTTGTTTGTTTTTGTTTTTGTTTTTGTTTTTTTCCCACTCAAAGCCTCTGGGTTGGACTTTGGGGTGATAAGTGTGGGGGCCAAATTTGATAATTCAAGCTATCTGGGCTGGAGACAATGGGAAGGAATGTGTGGAGGCTACTACTGGCTATCCTACCCTCCCCACACAGAAGGTCTGTGGACTGTGTGTGTGTGTGTGCATGTGCATATTGTGCATGTTTGTGTGTTGGTGAGAATGGGGTGGGGGGACAATGACAAAGGTCTACCAGAAAAAGCTTTGAGATCAATTGGCAAATTGTGATGATTATACTAGAAACTCTGGTCTACCAAAATATATCTAAATCAGGGGCCAGCAAACACTATCTGAGAAGAGCTATGTATTAGTTTCCTAGGGCCATTATTAACAAACTACCTCAAACTTGGTGGTTTAAAACAACAGAAATTTATTCTCCCACAGTTCTGGAGACCATTAAGTCTAAAATCAAATTCAAACTGCTAGAAAATCTTAATTGAACAACATTAAGTTAATATATGATGTAACTTTGTTGACACATCTTATTTGTAAAGATGCATTCAGATGTTTCGTAGTATGCTATTGTTCAACATGATTGTATTTTACTTTATTTTAAAGATAGTGGGCCATGACTTGTGTCCTAGTCATTATCATTAATGCTAATTTTCCTTTTTCACAACAAACGTGTTTATAATAATCAATTCTGTACCATTTTAAGTTAATTAATAGTAAAAACCAAACTACAGTTATTTAAAAAGGCAACTTAACAATTATTTATTGCATATTTACTGTTATAGTTACTGAAAATAAATCCTTTGTTGAGTACAAAAAATGAGATAATCACATCCCAGCTGACCATAGGGCAACAATGGTGTTTATCATTAGGATAACTTTTGAGTTTGTTCTATCTGTGCTAGAGAATGCCATGCAAGGACTCAAGTCTCCCAAGGATCTTCTAATAACTCTACTGGAAAACATTTTCATGGACACACACTCTGACATTACTGGGTAAAACATATCATTTTGCCTTAAGTCCTCTTTGGTACATTTCTCTTTAGCCCATGACAATTAAAGTAGTATATTACTAATCTTTACTATGATGATTTGATTATATCAAACAAATTTCAACTTACTAAATAAATTACAAAACAAGTCTTATTCCATAAAAGTGTTATACATGTAAATTATAACTGCAAGAGATAAGGTTTGGCCTTTTCACTGTTAAACAAGAGCACACTGTGGTCAGAAGATGGTTCTCATTTTGATGCAAGAATATTCCAACCTGGAAACAGTTAGATCTGCTTATCAGCCAGCATATTAAGAGTTAAATATAGTCACTGCAAGTACCAGTATGATTAGGGACACAAATGCAAATATGGACTGGGCTCATTTATAATGTAATCATACAGATCAGTGGTCAGTAAATATTTTCTGTAAGGGGCCAGAGAATAAATACTTTCCACTTGGTGGGCAAAAGTGTGTCTGTTGCAACTACTTAATTCTGAAAACGTAGTGCAAACACAGTCACACACAGTATGTGTATGAATGAATGAGTGTGATTGTGTTCTAATAAAACTTTATTTACAAAACAAACCACATCCAGGATTTGGCCCATGGCCTGTAATTTACTAACCCCTGATATAGATGATAGAGAATGCATTTATATTGCTTTTACAGATGATACTATAATTGAAAATACACAAATGATGCTTAGGGACCCCAGAGAATATATCTCTGCTAAAGAATTTACTTAATTTTATATAGTATTTCAAAGTTTCCAATAGTGCTGTGAATAAACTCTGTAATTTTTGGTTAATTACTACATTTTTTAACTGGTTATGGCTAGTTTGAAGCAAAGCTATTGATTTGTGTATGTTAATCTTACATCTAACTTACTTACTGAACTCTAATGTTATATTAGGGTTTGAGTTGACTGAATTGGCCTTTCTAGGTGAATAATGATATAAACTGTGAATTATGACAGTTTCTTATATTCATACACCTTATCTATTTTTTCTTGTCTAAATGCACTGGCTAGGACCCCAAAGTAATGTTGATTGAGCAGTGAAAATAACCAAACTTATCTTGCTCCTTTTTTTGTCGTATTTTGCTTAGTTTTTTTCCCATTGTAAGTGACTTTATTACACTTTTCAAAAATTCTTTTGCTTCTGCTTCTGATATGAAGCAGGCGTAAGAGGCCCACATTTGTTACACATCTGGACTTTGGATTCAAGCCCTAACACCAGTGACTGTGGTTTATTAAAAATACTGTCATTGAACTACTTAATTTGCTGAAGGGCATATAGAACTTTTAGGTTGTACATAAAATATGAAAAACTCATTTTCATACAAATCACTAGCAAGGGGTTTCGGGTTTGGCTCAAATAATTCATTAGGGACCATTAGATGATGTTGAGTCAATCAGCATAGCCATCCAGAATGGTCGCCTTCTGGGTTCTTAGTCAGACAGTACTTTAATTCCACAACCAACCCACACTATAGATGGGGTTTCTTCTTCAAACTTAAGTGTCAGTTATTCAAGTATTGTTATCCAGCTCCAAACTTGCCCTTCTATTTCCTGCTCTGTGATACTAAGGCTTGAACTCTGCACCACACATTTTTACTTTGCCAGCTGATCCCTCTTTGGCTCTGTCACTAGGGGTCGCCAGAAGCTGATCGTAAATCCAGATAAGGGTGAGGGCCTTGGTTTTTCTTGTCCGCTTACTGTTTGCTTCCCATGCGCTTCCTGTTGTATTCCTGTTTCATATTGCCATCAACCCAGCCTCACATCTTTACTCTGGCAGTGGCCAGGCCTTCCTTTAACAGCACCTGAAGTCAATTTTCATTTTTTCAACACATTCAGAGTCAGCCTTATTTTGCTCCACCACCACCCTGAGACACCAGCAACCACCAGGCAGTGTGCCTTTCTCAGGGCTCAGAGTTCTAACTCCATGGGCCCCTTCTCTCCGAAACTTCTAAAATGGTACAGTCCTAACCTCTTCTCTGTTCCCTCAGGATAGCAGCTGCTTCCTGCAACTACAGTACCTTAGCGTTTTCTTTTAACCTTTTCAGTTGTGTAGTTAACACTTTATACCTAGTTAACAATTCTTCATATTAAATTCTCTCTGTTAAAATTACTGGTGTGATTTCTGTCTCTTGACTAATGCTTATCTACAGAAAAAGACTTCCTAACTGGTTGTGTGGATTCCTGTTAGCTCTAGTGCAAGCAGGCTTTTCCTAACATTGCCCCTCTTTTTGAGGATCCTTTTACTTTTTTGAGAACAGAAGGCTATAGCTGAAGATCGCAAGTTACCCATAATTAAGATATATATATATACATACATATACATACACACACACATATATTTATATATACAGGCAGTCCTTAGCTTACTATTTTTCGACTTTATAATGTGAGAAAGTAACAGACATTCAGTAGAAACCATACCTTTAATTTTGAATTTTGACCTTTTCCCTGGCTCACAATAAGTGGTAGGATTCGTTCTTGCAATGTTGGGCAGTTCCCAGTCAGCCACGTGATCACAAGGATAAACCACCATGAGATATTCAACACTTTATTATAAAATAAGCTTTGTGTTAGATGATTTTGTCCAAACATAGACTACTGTGTTACGGGACATAACCCCATCATAAATCGAGGAGTATTTGTATATATACACATATATTTTTAAAAATTAGTTTCACTTATACCAGGTTCTTTCTATGGTTTTTAAGACTTTTCTGCCTTCTAGAGACCTGAAACTCTTGATATTTTATGATATGCTACTTTTAACAGCAATTGGAAACCAAAACCAGTTTGGGGGCCAAAAATTATCAGTATTTAGAGCATGAAACTCAAAGACCACCTTCACCAAAGTAAGTTTTGTCCACCAGAGAATGTTATTTGAGGAGAGAGGAAAAAATGAAGATTTGGGACAGAACACATTATATTAGTGATGAAGAAGGCAAAATGTAGGAAGTGAGAGAATTTCTTTTACTCTGTGGAAGAGATCTTATAGTTTTATGTATCATTGTCAACATATCTAATAATATATTTAACCTTTGTGTGAAAAGAAATTATTTTCTCCCATGGGATCAAGAGTGTAGAGAAGTCATTGAAAACTTTTTAATTATGTTGAGTGAGAGTGAAGCATCACCGCCTTGGTGTCTGTTCCTAACTTGCCTCAGGCACCAAAGCACAGGATGAAATTTGAAAGTAATAAAGTTAACAGTTATAAATACTTGGCATTGACAGCAGTCAATACATATAGTAAGTTTACATTTCTGTAGGAAGCCCAGCATACATTTAAGCTGATGATGGAAGGGGAATTCCCTTTTCCTGTTCACCGATATAACATCTGACCCTATCAACCTGCTATCTCCTAATTTTCAATGTCATAAAGCCTTTAGATTTAAAGGTGGGAGGACTTAGAAAATCAAACAACCTATCCCACCTCCATGAACTGAAGTGAATAACACAATTTGTATTTGTTAGCTAGTGGTTCAACTCAATTCAACAAGCCTTCTAGATAGATAGACATATATAGATGTGTGTGTGTGTGTGTGTGTGTGTGTGTACAAAATTTCTGTCTTCTGTCTTTCTGTCCATTCATCATCCATCCATCTATCCATCCCAGACAATGAGCTAGGCACTGAAGAGCNTGAAAACTTTTAATTATGTTGAGTGAGAGTGAAGCATCACCGCCTTGGTGTCTGTTCCTAACTTGCCTCAGGCACCAAAGCACAGGATGAAATTTGAAAGTAATAAAGTTAACAGTTATAAATACTTGGCATTGACAGCAGTCAATACATATAGTAAGTTTACATTTCTGTAGGAAGCCCAGCATACATTTAAGCTGATGATGGAAGGGGAATTCCCTTTTCCTGTTCACCGATATAACATCTGACCCTATCAACCTGCTATCTCCTAATTTTCAATGTCATAAAGCCTTTAGATTTAAAGGTGGGAGGACTTAGAAAATCAAACAACCTATCCCACCTCCATGAACTGAAGTGAATAACACAATTTGTATTTGTTAGCTAGTGGTTCAACTCAATTCAACAAGCCTTCTAGATAGATAGACATATATAGATGTGTGTGTGTGTGTGTGTGTGTGTGTGTACAAAATTTCTGTCTTCTGTCTTTCTGTCCATTCATCATCCATCCATCTATCCATCCCAGACAATGAGCTAGGCACTGAAGAGCCAAGAAACAAAAAAAAAAACTGGTAGCTGTCCTTATCCCTCTGTCCCTTTCCTCACATTTTGCATGTAGTTTCAGGAATAAGAGAGTAAATTCTGAATGGAAACACAAATATTTTACACAAAGTGTTTCAGAGCATTATATTTCCTGTTTTAAGAGCCACTGTTTAAAGCTTAGGTGCAAGAACAAAAAGGACTTGATTGGCTTGCAAACTTCATGATGATCCGCCCCTCAAAACCTTCAGCTCATGCTTTTAATTGTGCCTAGAATAATCTTCTATGAACCACTTCTTTGCCTGGCTAACAGTTATTCATGTCTCAAGATTCTGTCCACCCTGAGCCCCTCTTCTGTGCTGCAGTGGTCCTCTCTTATAGCACATTTCACCTAATATTGGAATAATTATTTAAGTGTTCTATCTCCACCTATAGATCAAGGCAAGGACCTTGTCTGACTTGATTTTATGTCTCCTGTGCTTCTCTCAACACTTGGCACATAATAGGTGTCCAATATATATTAGCTGTTTGGAACAAGCTTACTGGGAAGTTGGAGATCAAGACATGCAAACATGAGAATGTCATCAGAATTTTCTGCCTGTTCTTCTGTTTTATGTACATGTGCTCTCTTCCCTTATCTGGGTTTAAAAGTACTTGAGTGGCAGAGCCTACATGTAGTATTTGATGTACTCAATTTCTTCCTTCTGTGTCTCTTGCCAGTATCTAGAAAGACACTGAACAAATCTGTGGGCTGCATTTTTACAATTAGACCACCTGGTTGTAAATGTTTTCTTTTCCCAATCATATCCAAAGCTGAATACTTTTATTGCCTTAAAGCGAATACCTTTCATTGTATAACGAAACAGACTGTTCAAGGCTCTTTCTCACTCAGTGGTCCAAGCCTTTATTCATACTCAGTTTTGAATTTCAACAGGTTCCCAGAAACAACTGCCAGTGCTCCCTCTTGGGATATAGCAATCCTTCGGTGCAGTTTGAAACTGCCAATGTGTGCATTGAGCAGGCTCTTTAGTGTTGAAAAAGTTAGAAATGCAATGAGCTGAGTTCAATCAACATTTCTAACTTATATGTGTAATAATGAGCTCATAAGAACTCATATAGTTCCTTTGGCTGCAGGTGGTTTTTCTCCTACATTTTCTTCTCTCAAATTAGCATCACCAGCCAGTATTTTCACAGGAGAGGAAAGGGATGGAAATCCAGCAGCCAGAACAGAATAAATAAGAGCAAGGGGTGTCTCGGGGGGGAAGTGGAAACATGGTAACTCCGTGGCCTCCTTTCTGCTTGTTAACAGGCTATACAGCAAGCAGGTGGCATAGTCTCACAGGAAACATTTAGTGTCAGATGCTCATCTACAAATTCAAGGCAAACCATTTCCACCCCTACTTACATCCCAGAGGGTAGGAAGCAGGTGTAACACATAGCTTTGAATACCAGTGTAGGTCATATAAATTTAATGTATAGTAAAACTGCTTAGAAATAGATTTGGCTATTCTACTTGTATTAGCCTGTTCTCACGCTGCTATGAAGAAATACCCGAGATTGGGTAATTTATAAAGGAAAGAGGTTTAATTGACTCACAGTTCCACATGGCTGGGGAGGCCTCAGGAAACTTACAATCACTGCAGAAGGCACCACCTCATGGGGAGGCAGGGGAGCGAATGAGAGCAGAGGGAAAGGGGGAAGCCTCTTATAAAGTCATCAGATCTCGTGAGAATTCACTCACTATCACAAGAACAGTATGAGGGAAACCACCCGCCATAATTTAATTATTTCCACCTGGTCCTGTCCTTGACATGTGGGTATTATTACAATTCAAGATGAGATTTTGGGTGGGGACACTACTCCTCTGCTACAGGTGTAAAGAAGATAATAAGAGTGTAATGCTTAATAAAAATATTTTGGTGATTTATAAGAACATAGTAGCTTTATTTTGTCTTGAAATATCAAACATTTTCAAACATACAGTTAAAGTAAAGAAAATCATATACTCTTATACCTACACCAAGATTAAACAAGTAGAATGTTGTATTTTTTCCCTATCTCTACTTTTACTAAAGTGTTACAGGTACAGCTGTAACCACTCAATCTCTTCCCTCTCCTCCTGAAGTTGACATGTCTTGTTTCATGTATGTTTTTAACTTTAACCACAAAAGCATAAATCCATAGGTGAATTACATTAGTGTTTGTGTGTTTTTAACTTCTTATATAAATGATATAGTGATACATATTGCGTGCCTTGCTCCTTCAACATTTTGTTCTGTAATGTATGCAGACCTAGTCCATGCATCTTCACTATTTACAAGATCTATTTTCTGAATATTACAGTTATCCATTATTTCATTGAGGGAGGGTTAGATTATCTCTAATGTTCCACTAAATTATCTTATATTTGTTTTATTGTACACAAGTGTACAAGTTTTTAGAAATGCAATTACCCAATGTGTATGTTTATCTGAATCTTTACTATTGCAGAAATGTTGCCCAAAGTAAATAAACCAGTTTATAGTCTATTATTAAAGCCTTTGAATTCCCATTTATGTTCAACTCTTGCCAACATTTGATGTTTTCAGATTTAATTTTTGCCAACCTGAGACTGGCAGAATGATATTTCATTTTTGTTTGCATTTGCTTTTCCCTGATCATAATTTTCCATATGGTTTATTAGCCACTGTGAATTTTGTTTCTCTGGATTATCTATTAATGTGATACGGTTTGGCTCTGTGTTCCCACCCAAATATCCTCTTGAATTGTACTCCCACAATTCCCACGTGTTGTGGGAGGGACCCAGTGGGAGATGATTTGAATCATGGGGGTGGCTTCGTCCATACTATTCTCATGGTAGTAAATAAATCTCATGAGATCTGACGGTTTTAATCAGGGATTTCCGCTTTTGCATCTTCCTCATTTTCTCTTGCTGCCACCATGTAAGAAGTGGCTTTTGCCTCCTGCCATGATTCTGAGGCCTCCCCAGCCACGTGGAACTGCAAGTCCAATTAAACCCTCTTTTTCTTCCCAGTCTTTGGTATGTCTTTATCAGGAGCATGAAAATGGACTAATACATCATGTTTTGCCCATGTCTCTTTTAGGTTCTTTGCATTTTAAGCAAAACTTGTGTGTAAAACAATCTGGGCCTGGTGTTCATTTTGTAAATAGATTTTAGATTATTGATTCTACTTCTTTAGTAGTTATGTTTTCTTTTATTAGCCGGTTTTACAACATAAATATTTTGTAAGAAATGAACCACTTTTTCAAAGTTTTCATTTTCCCCTGAATTTGAATGGTATTTTTAGTTGAATATAAAATTATCAATGTTAGTTAATTTCTCTAATTATTTTGAAGATATTATTCCAATGTTACTTGGTCTATATTACTGCTGTTGCAAAGTCAACTGTCTGTCTTATTATTGGTATTATGAATAACCTGGCTTTTCTTTTTGGCTGCTTTTAAAATGTTCTGTTTGTTTCTTTGTCTGCAGTTTCACTAGATATGTCTGGATATGGGTTTATTTTATTCTGGATTCACTAGATATGCCTGGATATGGGCTTATTCTACTCAGGACATGTTATATTTTTTAAATTTTAGGAATTATGTCTGTAATCCATTATGAAAAGTTCTCAGCTGTTATTCTGCATATATTGCCTCTCTGTCAGTCTCTCAATGTCTCTTAACCCCTCTTTCATATTTTCCATCTCTTCATCTCTCCATGAAATTATATTTGGTTATTTTTCGAATGTCTGTTCTTCTTTCATAGTATCTTGTTCTTTTTCTGATTTTTATTGCTTCTTTAGTTTTTAATTATGCTAAATAAATATTTTTACAGTGTCCAATAAATTGTTTTAGTATTGACATTCTTTGAGTTCTAATTAGGTCTGTGAACTCTTGACTCAAGGTAGGTTTTGTCCTCAATTTTTATCATTAATATTCACTTTTAAAATTATCAATAGTATATCAGTCAAATTTCAGGCAGGAAGAAGATGCTTCATCAAATAGAGTACTTGTGGAGAGTTTAACACAAAATTGTTTATAAAGGTATGGCCAGGGCTAAGAGCAGCCAAAAGATGGTAAAACATGGAGCTATTGCTATCCCTAAGCCTGAATGGCACAAGGAGGGAGTGATTACCAGACCCATAGCTGAAAGAAAGGGTAGCCTGACAAGAGACATGCCTTACTAGAGGAAAGCAGACACTACCAACCAGTGGCCCTGCATGGATGTAGCTAAGGGAACAAATATCATGATCTTGCTATTCTTCTGTCCCTCAATCTCCTGCATTACCTCCCACTAGCTGAACCCAGTGAGAAGACAGGAAACCCAAGTGACGCAGTAGATAGAGGTTAGTCTGTTGGGGGAAAAGCAGGGTAAAGAAGGATGGAGAACAAACCTGGAGAAATAATTGGAAAACATTTAACACCGTCGTAAACTCATGTTCAGAGGAGGCTTCTCTGTTGGAAACCTCTGTTGCTTGGGAGGAGGGCATACCCATCCAGAGCAATTTTATATTTACTCCTTGCAGATTTCTTAACACTATCACTGGCCTAGACTCAAGTTCTGTGTTAATTTTTCAGCTCAGACATTCCTGATCCCAAACAGTTTAAATTCTAACTGTTAATCATGTGAGACATAGACCCATAATTATAGAATGGAAAGGGAGACATTTTTGTTTCTACCCAAAACCCGTTCACGAGCAGAGAAGTTTCTTTGTTGCCATATGCTAATGGATGGAACTTTTCAACTCTTGGCCTATATATGCAACTCTTTGAGAACCTTGACTTTATGCAAGAATTTTTTTTTTGTGGGGGAGTTGGGTACAGTCTCGCTCTGTTGCCAGGCTGGAGTGCAGTGAGTGGCACAATCTCTACTCACTGCAATCTCCGCCTCCCAGGTTCAAGCAATTCTCCTGCCTCAGCCTCCCGAGTAGCTGGGACTACAGGCACGTGCCACCACACCCAAGTAATTTTTGTACTTTTAGTAGAGACGGGGTTTCACTATGTTGGCCAGGATGGTCTCAATCTCTTGACCTCGTGATCCACCCACCTCGGCCTCCCAAAGTGCTGGGATTACAG
>NW_016823808.1:31777-40008 GCF_001698545.2 Rhinopithecus bieti
ACAAAAGCTTTAAACTGTGGAATCTTCATAAGGCTTTGTAATAAAAGTGTAACATTCTGTTTTTGCTGTAGAATTTTCTGGTTATCTTGTGGCAAAGTTCTGAAAATCATTATCAGCTTAATGATTTATAATCTATTTTTCTTTCGTAAGAAGGTTAGTGTCCTAGTTTTCTGGCAAAGAGTGGCAGTTTTGCATAATAACAGGATGGCTGCTAATAGTTGGCTACTTAGCAGATTTAAACAAAATTAACGCACCAATGTGTCTCTTCAAAGTACATATTCACATTTGAGCAAAGTGTGCAAAAGTAACTGATTTACCAAAGAGATATTTTATGTAGAGAGCATTTTCAAATAAATCTGTGGAAAAATTTCCAGCATTATGTAACTTTATTACCCCAAATGATATATCACTTACAAAAAATATCATAAACATCTATAGAAAGCATTAGCATTAAATATTTTTAAAACGAAGAAGTCTTTAAAATGCAAACGTTTACGGGCTTTTGAACCCATTGAAATATATTTAAAAGCAAAAGTTTCATAAATTGGCAAGAACAACTGATTTGTATTATGGAAAATGGAATTAGTAACCAAATTTCAACAAAATTTTGTCATAAGTGATGAGGGACATTTTAAAAGTGAAGTTCAGGAATCAGCAGCAGTGGACAACGAACCCCTTCTTATAAAGTATAGTGATGGCTTTTAGAGTGCAGAAGCTGGTGCTATCACTCCCTGCAGTTGGAGATGAAAGAGGCATATTTTCATGGTTGCCACACCAGTACACGAAACAAGCCTGTCGTGTTCTCTGCTAGGTCCAGGGCCACCAAGACAAGTGAAACCATCCCTGCCTTTCATCCAATTGTAAATAGGTTTGCCAGTGCCAGCCTGCCTCAGCATCTTTGATACCTACACCTCATCCCACCTACCCATAGCAGCTGAATGACGAGGGATATCTGCACTCCGCACAGTTTATGAACAGGCTGAGGGCACACGTTATTGACCTCTTATTCTCTGGAGAGAAGTGGAAGGCTGAAAAGAGGAAAGAAAAAATGCAATTTCACAGATACTTGTTTCAGGTAAATTTTTTCAAATGCTTTTCTCTTCCTTGTACTTCATTAAGCGCTTGGTCTACAACCAAGTATGATTTGGAAAATGAAAGGCACATATGTTCATACAGGTAAAGTTAAAAAAAATACTCTCATATAGCATATTGGGCTGTTTCTCCAAATCCTTGACCAAACATGATGCTAGAAATGAAGAAGTCACCTCTAGTAGGGTGCTTCTGCTAGGAAAATGTTCTATTTGGTGCTACATCCCGTGGCTAAATTTTATTATATTGTATCCCACAGGCTATGCTCTAATTGGCTCCCATGCAAATTTCCTAGCTCTAATTTCATTTTGTTGATTAATGATTCCAACTTCCAATTTAATAATCCAATGTGCTGATATGGGACTTAAGAGACATACACAATAGAAAGTCTTGAAAATGTTTGGCATTAATGATGTGCTAAAGTAGTGATTCCCCTTTTATGAAATTATAAGATCTTCTTAATAAGTGTATTGGATTTCCTAATACACAACCTCTACTCTACCCTCTCCACCATTTTATAAAAGTATTTTGTGACATCTATTTTATTTTGAAAATAAATTTATTTCAAATTTATATTTGTAACAATTGCTTAGTTCTTAAGATAATCAAAGATAAATGAAGGTATGTAAAAGCAAGGGCCTAAATTAAAGGACAGGTACACTTATATTGCTTTCTTTTGTCAGGTATAGCATAGTCTTGGGCTAACTCCATACTATATAATTAACGTAGTAGTATAACTCTATATTACTATACTGACCCAGAGAGGCCCCACACAGTAGTTAATATAATGGTACTGCTAAAACAAATAAATTTTTTAACTCTCAAAGTCACAAAATTAGACATTTATTTTTTAATTATGTACGGTCCAGTTGATGTCCAAAAGGAAATCCAGGACAGCAGTATAAAGATTAAAATGTGGTTTTCATAAAGATACCTCTGGGTTCAAAACCTCAGTTCTACTAATAACTGTATAGCCTTTGGCATGCCATTTAACCTCCCTGTATCACAGATTGGCAGAGATTCAAGAGAAAAAACCTAAATTTAATGTGGGAACCAGGAACAGGAAAAGAACATTAGTGGGGAACTGGAGACAGTCACAAAAGACCTATAGGTTAGTAATATGGTATGGCTCTGTGTCCCCACCCAAATTGCATCTTGAATTGTACTCCCATAATTCCCACGTGTTGTGGGAGGGACCCAGTGGGAGATAATTTGAATTACGGGGCAGTTTCCCCATGCTGTTCTCATGGTAGTGAATACGTCTCATGAGATTGGATGGTTTTATCAGGGGTTTCTGCTTTTGCATCTTCCTCATTTCCTCTTGCCGCTGCCATGTAAGAAGTGCCTTTTGCCTCCTGCCATGATTCTGAGGCCTTCCCAGCCATGTGGAACTGTAAGTCTAATTAAACCCTCTTTTCTTCCCAGTCTGGGGTATGTCTTTACCAGCAGTGTAAAATGAACTAATCCAGTAAACTGATACCAGTAGAGTGGGGCATTGCTGAGAAGATACCAAAAAATGTGGAAGTGATGTTGGAACTGGGTAACAGGCAGAGGTTGGAACAGTTTGGAGGGCTCAGAAAAGACAGGAAAATGTGGGAAAGTTTGGAACTTACTAGAGACTTGTTGAATGGCTTTGACCAAAAGCCTAATAGGGATATGGACAATAAGGTCCAGGCTGAAGTGGTCTCAGATGGAGACGAGGAACTTGTTGGGAACTGGAGCAAAGGTAACTCTTGTTATGTTTTAGCAAAGAGACTGGTGGCATTTTGCACCAGCCCTAGAGATTTGTGGAACTTTGAACTTGAGAAAGGTTATTTAAGGTATTTGGTGGAAGAAATTTCTAAGCAGCAAAGCATTGAAGAGGTGACTTGGATGCTATTAAAAGCATTCAGTTTTAAAAGGGAAACAGCAAAAGAGGTTGGAAAATTTGCAGCCTGATAACGCAATAGAAAAGAAAACCCGTTTTCTGAGGAGAAATTGGAACTGTCTGCAGAAATTTGCGTAAGTAACGAGGAGCCAAATGTTAACCCCAAGACAATGGGAAAATGTTTCCAGGGCGTGTCAGAGATCTTCACCTCTGACAGGGCAGCCCCTCCCATCACAGGCCTGGAGTTCCTAGGAGAAAATGGTTTTGTGGGCCACGCCCAGGTTCCCAGTGCTGTGTGCAACCTAGGGAATTGGAGCCCTGCATCCCAGCTGCTCCAGCTTTGGCAAAAGGGGCCAACATAGACCTCGGGTTGTGGCTTCAGAGGGTGCAAGCCTCAAGCCGTGGCAACTTCCACATGGTGTTGAGCCTGTAAGAACACAGAAGTCAAGAATTGAGGTTTGGGAACCTCTGCCTAGATTTCAGAAGAGGTATGGAAATGCCTGGATGCCCAGGCAGAAGTTTGCTGCAGGGGCAGGGCACCAATGGAGAACCTCTGCTAGGGCAGTGTGGAAGGGAAATGTGGGGTGGGAGCCCCACACAGAGTCCCTACTGGGGCACCACCTAGTGGAGCTATAAGAAGAGGGCCACCGTCCTCCAGACCCCAGAATGGTAGGTCCACCGACAGCTTGCACAGTGCACCTGGAAAACCACAGACACTAAACGCCAGCCCGTGAAAGCAGCTGGGAGAGATGCTGTACCCTGCAAAGCCACAGGGGCGGAGCTGCCCAAGACCATGGGAACGCACCTTTTGCCTCACTGTGACCCAGATGCAAGACATAGCCTCAAAGGAGATCATTTTGGAGCTTTAAGATATGACTGCCCTGCTGGATTTTGGACTTGCATGGGGCCAGTAGCCCCTTTGTTTTGTCCAATTTCTCCCATTTGGAATGGCTGTATTTACCCAATGCCTGTATCCCCATTGCATCTAGGAAGTAACTAACTTGCTTTTGATTTTACAGGCTCATAGGTGGAAGGAACTTGCCTTGTCTCAGATAACACTTTGGACTATGGACTTTTGAGTTAATGCGGAAATGAGTTAAGACTTTGGGAGACTGTTGGGAAGGCATGATTGGTTTTGAAATGTGAGGACATGAGATTTGGAGGGGACAGGGGCAGAATGATATGGTTTGGCTCTGTTTCCCCACCCAGATATCATCTTGAATTGTACCCCCATAATTCCCACATGCTATGGGAGGGACCTGGTGGGAGATAATTTGAATCATGGGGGCAGTTTCCCGCATGCTTTTCTTATGGTAGTGAATAAGTCTCATGAGATCTGATGGTTTTATCAGAGGATTCAGCTTTTGTGTCTTCCTCATTTCCTCTTGCCGCCACCATGTAAGAAGTGCTTTTCACCCCTGGCCATGATTCTGAGTCCTCCCCAGCCATGTGGAACTGTAAGTCCAATCAAACTTCTTTTTCTTCCCAGTCTCAGGCATGTCTTTACCAGCTGCATGAAAATGGACTAATACAGTTAGTTAATAGTTTTGTATCAATGCTAATTTCCTGGTTTTGATACATGTACTATGGCTATGCAAATGTAGTCATTAGAGGAAACTGAATGAAGATTTCTATACTATTCTATACTGAGAGAAACTCTCTATAGTATTTTGGGAATTCTTCTCTAAGTCTAAAATTATTTAAAGGTAAAAGTTAAGAAAATTAAAATACCTGTTTGTGAAGCAGCATTTTATCTGATTGGTATTGTAACCTGGTAGCTATGTTGTAGCTACCTGGTAGCTAACCCACAACTGCCATTTAAGTCTAATTATCCATTAGTTCACAACGAGCAGTCCCAGTTAATCTGGCAATTCCAAGCTTTGCAACTCTAATACTCAGACATGGAAAGATCATCAGAATGAATGCAAGAAGGGTGGGCAGTAGAAAATTTGAGAAGAGAGGATGGGTAACTTTTGTTTCTGAGAGAAGGTACACAGGACACTTAGTTTCTTTCATGGCAGGGATTAGATTTTGTCTTAGTTCATTCATGGCTGCTATAATAAATATCTTAGATTAGGTTATTTATCAATAAATAATAGACATTTGTTTCCACAGTTTTGGAGGCTGGGAAGTCAGAAATCAAGGCATTGGCAGATTTAGAATCAGATTCTCTCTGATTCCAAGATGGTTCTTGGAATGTTGCTGTGTCCTCATATGGCAGAAGAGATGGAAACACCAGACAGCTCTCTGAAGACTCTTTTATAAGGGCATTAATTCCACTCACAAGGGTAGAATCCTTATGATTTAATCACTTCTCAAAAGGCCCCGCCACTTAATACCATTGCTTAGGATTTAAGTTCCAACATGAATTTTAGAGGGACACATACATTCAAATCCTAGCAGATTTAAACTTGATGTTATCATCATTTACCAGAGCAACAGCAAAACAAAGAAAACTCACTATCGAGACATTCTGAAAAGGCGCCTCCATGTTCATAGCTAAAGCTATTTGACATGATGATTTGTATAAGCCTTTTCCCCTTCTCCTTTTGTGGTATCTGCCTTGCATGTTGGGAATACCTGGGCTCTAGAGCGCACGTGAGCTCCTCTGGTGCCATTGTTGTGTGGCTTTTGGCAGAGCAATGTGAAGGAAGAAGCAGAAGGAAGGAATCGGTTCATCTGATGTCTTGACAGAGAGACAGATCTATGTTCTGTCTCTGTTGTCCATGTGAGATCTCCAAAATGTATAGTTTTGTTGTGAGATTCACCAGACAGCATATTGAAGACTCCAGAGAGAGTAGAATTTATCAGCACAAAATGAACTGACATGAAAGGGTGAGTAGAGAAAGGAGGGATGCAGTTAGAATGAAAAGCCAGGCTGGGACATAACTGCTTCTCTAGATCTCACTGGTTTTCTTTCTTTTCTGACACTGGAAAATAAAGGGAGTGTTTCCTGTGTAGGCTGTTTCCACTTGGACGGAATGGTGCTTTCCAACTCTAGGAATTGCCTTGAGATTGGTTATTTGGGTCATTATCTGTGCCTCCCAGCTAGAAAACGGGAATGGCAAGAGGACATACTTGGTAGGCCTGTGGGAGAGATAAATGAATTCACACCTATAAAGAAATTAGAATAGTGCCAGGCACCTTGTAACTCTCAATTAGCTATTTTGTTCATAATGCTGACACTATTATTGCTATCAGAGCACTATGTGGGGAGGGAGCTTTTCAAGTAGAAAGAATACAGGTTTTACACTCAGAACACATGGGTCTGAATACTAATTCCACCACTCACTAGTTGAGTGATTTTGGGGAAACCAAACCTCAGTGGTCTGAGGGATAAGAGTATCTTACCTATAAAGGGATAAGAGTAGCTTACTTCAGAGACATCATAAGGTTTCTGTGAGAACCAAAAGACAGCTTATAATGCTCAATATAAGGTAACCATTGTTTTATTAGCATTAAATTAGTGCCCAGCAGAACTTAGTTATGTTCTGAGTGTGGTCACCTCAAAGGCCACATTTTGGCCACAGGTCCTTTTCTGTGATGAATAAGTAGATGGCCTTAGACATACCCTGGATTGTTGGAAGTGAAAGGACCTTGAAAATCATCTGCTTTCCTTGTTTTAAATATCTTAAGTATATTGCTGTTGGGCAGCAAGCCACGCCCAAACTTCACTTAGGTTATCTTTCTAACTCAAGCTTGTGTGATTAGGCTGAAACCAAGAAAACAAGGACTGGCAAGGTGGTTGAAGTCATTTGGGATAACAGTAATAGGATTTGCCCAGCTGTGTTTGTTTGTACAACCTAATCACTCTTATTTAGAGATTGCTATCTGACAGCTTTGAAGTGCACACACAAATGAAAAGTGGGATTAGTACTTTGAACTGGAAGCAAAGATTAGGGCCTTTCTTGTATGATTTTATGCCGGGGTTGGAAAACTACAGCCTTGATGGCCAAATTTGAACTATCTTCTATTTTGTGAATAAAGTTCTGTTGGAATGCCACCATGCTTATTTGTTTATATACTGCCTGTGACTGCTTTCACACTGTAACACAGTTGTTGAGTAATTGCAGCAGAGATTTTATGGTCTACAAGGCCTAAAATGTTTACTATCTGGCCCTTTGTAGAAAGTGTGTGGACCCTTGGCCTATGTAGTCTCTGTCCACAAACCAATGTGGTAGATGATGGCATTGTACACAGCACTTGCTCATATGGATATCACAAAGAAAATGTGGATACCAGGCTTAGAGAATTTAGCATAAAATCATAATTCTCAACAATCCTTAAAGAATGAATGCCACTTGGTAATTTTTTTCCTAAGATCCATGCAATAAAAGAAAATACTAAATATTTCTAATATGCCTTTCCATTTTAATATCAAGGAAATATTATGAAGGCAAAATAAATATTTTGAAATATTTCACACTGCTTGGAAAAAAGATACTATAAAAAAGCAAAGAGAAGTAGGTAAATAGGCCACATGTCATATGCTTCAAAGTAAGATGTCTAATGTTAGTAAAGTTATTTTCTCATAATTCTCTTTACTATTGAACTTCAAAAGACAGTGGAAACTTAAAAGCATAATGGGATAGAGTAAACTCCTAGAAACCACCATGTAGGAGAAACAGAGAAGATGTTACTTTCACTGTTAACATTCCCCTACTCAAATGTATGCAGAACTTTAAAAAAATAAATGATTATCATCATCAATTTATCTACCAAAAAGGTAGTTAAATAAAACAACATAATCTCATAAAGCTTTATAAAATGACATCCAAACCATTAGTCTTTCTCAGATAAGCTCTGACTTAGGAGTGAATATGAGAGCATAGAAACATATTTTTAGCCCTGGAAAGGTGATCGTCATTTTCTAGCCTGATCATGTCAAATCCATCTGGTTTGTATGACCTGTAGAAAAGCTTTGGTTGTCACTTAGATTGTAAAATGCTGCATTTTATTCTCCAAACTTCTTCATATATTAAATTTCCCAATAAGCCGAGACTCTTAGACAAAAAGAAGAATTTAAACTTACCATCTAGTGTTGTGGCTGACAGATTGGGCTCTGGAGTCACGCAGGAAGCCCTGGACCACTTTACAAGGTTTTAGGAAGCCAAAGGCCTTAAGACTCAATGTCTTCATCTGTAGAACGGGTATAAAATAGTACTATCTCATATGGTTTTTGTGAGGGTTAAATGATACAAAGCATAAGAAGTGCTTAGAGCCAGGCGCAGTGGCTCAAGCCTGTAATCCCAGCACTTTGGGAGGCCGAGACGGG
>NW_016823808.1:40367-47375 GCF_001698545.2 Rhinopithecus bieti
CAGAGCAAGACTCCACCTCAAAAAAAAAAAAAAAAAGAAGTGCTTAGAAAAGTACCTGGAAAGAGGAGGTGCTCAATACTTTTAACTTTTTGATTAAGTATTATCTTGAGCATCATTTTACAGGGTGACCATTAATAGCATGGCCATATTTGTAGTAGGAAAAGGTTGAGGAGTGTTTGTGTGTGTGCGTGTGTGTGTGTGTGTGTATGTGTGTGCATGAAAGTGGGGGGTCCTCTCTCTAAACAATTCCTCCAATTTTGTTTAATTTTATTGGATTTCTCAGTATTGACTGCACATTGGAATCACTCAGGAGCTTTACATATCCTGATGCTTAGGTCACACTCCAGACAAATTCAGTTGAAATCTCTGAGTATGGGGGCTGAAGTATCAGATTTTTAAAAGTTCCCAGGTGATCCCGTTGTGCAGCCAAGATTCAGAATCACTGATCTAAAGCGACCTTTCTCCTGGAAAGTTAGAGGGATGCTAACATTACAATAATGGCTCTGAACTAAGATACAAAATAGAATCCAACATCTCCATCTTCCCACAAATCCCCTAAAAGAATAGATTTTATTTTTAAATCCTGTTTTGCTTCTGAATTTCCTGTCATTGAACAACCCCACAAAGGTCATACTAAATTTCTTTTTCTTCCTCATTTCTCATATATACTGAGGTTCCAAGTCCCAGTGAATTACACTTCTTGGAATCTCTGAAATCCACCTCTCCCTCTCCATCACTTCAGCTTCACTCAAGGTTCAGACTGTTATCTTTTCTGTCTCAGACTGATATGATTATCCTACAATTGATCTCCATGTCCCTGGTGTGTCCCTCTTCAAATCCTCTCCCTGGTTTATGTTCCCCAGAAGCAGATCTAGAGACAAAGATTCAAGGATAAATAGTTCATTATACTAGCAGGGCAGTGGTTTTAAACCTGGAGGGGTAGGGAGTAATTTATTCCCCCAGAGGCATTTGGAAATATCTGGAGGCTTTTTTGGTTGTTCCAACAGATGGGTGGTGATACTGGCATCTAATGCATAGAGACCAGGGATGTTGCTAAACATTCTTCAGTGCACAGGACAAGCACCCCCTACCACGTCGATCTTGCACAATGAAGTATTATCTAGCACCAGATGTCAATAGTGTCCATGTTGAGAAATAGTATAGTATAGAAGTAGGAAAATCAGACAGAGAAAAGAAAGAAGCCAAATAAAGGTACATTGTCAAGTTAGTTAGCACTGTGGGCAACTGCAGTTAAGTCTTGCTTGGAAACTCTAGGAGACCGTATAGACCACATACTCTAGAATTATCTCACCCAAGGGGTGTGGGATGTTTATCCATCAACCCCTGCAAGTCATTGGTGACTACTACAGCAGTCAGAGTGTTGGTTGCTTAATTCTTCCATACTTCTAGTTTGCTGCACATGGTGCAGAGAAAGAATAGGGCTTCTTCAGCCTAAAAAGGCCATTGGGCAGTTTATTGAAAGTCTGCAATAATAAAGTCCAAGGGGATATGAGTGGGGCAGCATCTACCACAACACCCTCACATATATGCCAGAAGAATAATTCTAGAAGCTTAATCGGAATGTTCTTTCATTGCTTTTACATCATCTTTAAGATAAAGCTAAATTATTTAAGGTGGTGTACCAGATCCTTCATGATTTATCCTGTCCATCTCATTGGCCCTGAATGCTATCAAACAGAATTGGATTTTATAACTCTAGTCTGTACATCTGATTTATTTCTAGAATGGTGATTCTCAATTTGGATGCACATTGGAATTACCTAGGGTACTTTAAGAAATACTGATCCTGGGGTTCTACCCAGAGATTCCAACATAATTGACCTTCGGCATGTCCTGGACGCTGACATTCTTTACAGCTCCTCTGGTTATTCTAAGGTACAACCAAAGTTGAGAAAGAACATACTAGAATGTTGTTCCTAGGGACAGGACTGTGTCATTCATCTTTGTATTTTCCCCATGACCTTCCACAGAGTGAATCCCACAATAGATATTCAACTGATCTTTATTAAATTAATGTAATAAAAAAAGTGAGAGAAACAAGGCTTGTGTGAAGAGAGCAAAGCTTAGAATCAACATTGGTTGAACATCTCCCATGAGCTAATATTAATTAGCACTTTACAAGCTTTAGTGCTTTTATTCATCACAGCAACATTGTGTTGCTTCTGCTGTTTTTTTTCTCCCAGGAAAGGAAGATCTGCTGTATTTAGGTTTGTTTTGCTGTGTTTTCTCAGAGGAGAAGGCTGATATTCAGAAGTTAACTCATCCAAGGTCACAGAGTAGAGCCACAACTCAAAACTTGACCTGCCCAACTTCAAAGACCAGACCCTTTTCAAAACATGATCCTTTCTCAAATAGGAAATGGGAAGTGGGAACCCCATAAGAGCTTGGTTTCTTTCTTATTTCATGGCTATGAAAGGTATGCCCAGCAGATTCCTGGAAACAGCAGAGAAGGTGAAATTTTACTGACACTCCATATACCCAAAGACAGAGATTGTACATTGAACATTAGTGCCATGGTACTCAATGAAAAATTAAAAACCACCATCTCCAACAGGAACTAATTTGGCATTACTGAGATGTGACTGAAGGATCTTCAGTGTGACCCAAGTCTTCTTGAGCAATTGCTATCTTAACAGGTTAGGCCATGGCAAATGTAGGGATGACCGAATAAGAAAGAGGGAGGGCCACTTGCTTTGTGGCTTCAAGCCTGCAAATCAGAAATAATACAAATAAAAGTGTCACCAACCGGAAACAAAATTACAATGATAAGTAGGCTATAGAGTGTGCCTAAATAAACAGGTGATATTTCCCTTTCTAAACTTTGATAATATATATTAAAAACATGATAGTGACTGTTATGCCTCTAGCTCTTCCCATTCCAGAAAAAGATATTGAGGAAAAAAGTTACAGATCCACACACATGCAATTAAAAAATGGAAGATTTCCATCAGTTTTGACATTAACTTTTTCCCCATTACATCCACAAAAGAAGGAATATTAATGGACAGATTATGAGTAGAATGATTCAAGTAAAATATATAAACTCTAACTGTATTCAGTGAGTTACAAATTTCCAGCTACTGTTCTTTTTTTTTTCTTTTTTTTAATTAACAATCAAAAGTTTTATTTTGGGAGTAAAGTGATGAGTTTAACTTAGAACAGTAAAGTTTGAGGTGTTGACAAGAGGGTACAAATAGCTCTGTTTACGTTCAAGCACTGGTTTTGTATTACATGGTTTTCTTTGCTATATACTATCCACCAATTGTATTATGTGTGGGATGCATCTGACACATACACAAAAGGATGATATACTGTTTTAAAATTCTGAATTCATCCTGATTATGAAGACAATTCTGTAGCATTTTTGTTGCATTTTGTATAACCTTATCTCTTACCTGAATCTCTTATTTTTCACAGATTATTACAGAGTTGTAATAATTGTTCACCTTATGGTCAGCCATGGATTCAGTCATACCTAAACTGACTAAATAATACACTTTGTGAAGAAGACTAACAATGACAGCGTGCTTCCTTCGGTTTTATAGACTTACATATTGTGGTGACGTACAAATAGAGACTTTAAACAATATAAACACAACCTGGCTATTACCTGTAATACTAGAAATCACTGCTATGCCTTTTAAAGACAAAAATTTCTCCCCGCTCACACTGCTAAGATTCTCCTCCTACAAAGTCTGGGAAACCAAGACTCGACAAATCTGACACTGACTCAGAAATGCTACGTTCCATCTCTAAATTTCTGTCTTCTGATTTTCTGACAACCTTTTGATGATATGTGAAGTATCAGATCTGGAATGTATGGTGGATTTCACAAATGCAGTGATTCTCTCAATGTGGCCCACTTTCAGAGGAATATGTCTGTACCTGAGAGCTGCAAGAGAACTTGATTTGTATTTGTAGTTCAATAATGTTGTGTTTCAGAAAGAAGACAAATATAAAGCTTTGTGTTACTATAATACTGTCATTATGTCGATGAAATGAGAAATACAATTTTAAAAATGTGAACACATGACCAAGAAAATGGTAAGTCTTGGGTCGATGCATAACAACATGTACCATTTCAGCATTAATTTGTCCATCAGAAAATCCTCATGTCTAAGGTTAATTGCCATGTGCTTGCTGACCTACCATGTATTTTGAAATTCAAAGTCTTTCTGGCACAGCCATCAATACACGTTGGATTCCTGAATTAGTCTTTAATTGAAAACCAAACTCCATCCATGTCTCTAATTTATGCCTGTATATGGCACCAAAGTCAAAAGACAAAAATGCTATGAACAAGCAGTCAAGTCTCTTCCAGCACAAGAGAAACACAGAGAACATTTATCGTAACAGATATGAATAAATTCCCCGCTCAACTGTCTCAGATAAGCAGGCCAAAATTTATTTTACTCTCCAATATGAAAATATCTATTATTAGGAAGTATTTTTTTCTATTTTCTCAATATGTATTTTAAATGATTTTTTGCTGAGAATATGTGTGTGCGTGTGTGTGTGTGTGTGTGTGTGTGTGTGTGTATTTGCAGTAATAATACCAATCAGTCATAAAGTTTAAAAGAATACGGGCCGGGCATGGTGACTCACGCCTGTAATCCCAGCACTTTGGGAGGCCAAGGCGAGCGGATCCCAAAGTCAGGAGTTCAAGACCAGCCTGGCCAATATGGTGAAACCCCATCTCTACTAAAAATACAAAAATTAGCCAGGCATGGTGGCGGATGTCTGTAGTCCCAGCTACTCGGGACGCTGAGGCAGGAGAATGACTTGAACCCAGGAGGCAGAGGTTGCAGTGAGCCAAGATTGCACCACTGCACCCTAGCCTGGGTGCTAGAGCAAGACTCCATTTCAAAACAAAAAAAGAAAAAAGAAAAGAAAGAAAGAAAAGAAAGAAAGAATACTAGGAATCTATAGGAGAAACAGTTTTGAATCAACTTTCTGGAAAGTGAATTTTATGAGGAAATGTGAGTATGAATTCAACATTAGAAGAGGAAAACCTCTTCAAGAAGGCCAAAGAGGATAAAGAACATACACTTTTAAAAAAGGAAAGAGGCTTGGAGCGCCAAGCACAATTGCCTCTGCTAACTCCCACCCATGGACATCTATCCATAGCTTCATCCTGACCCCATGCAAAATCTGTGAGATTCACTGGACTCCAGTGTTCTTTCTCTGGCTATGTACTTGGTAGTGGGAAAAAGTCTACCTCTGTAAAAGTGAATGAATGTATTTATTTATTATTTATTGCTTTTTGCTGAGGTATAACACATGTACAGTAAGCTGTGTAAAGTATACAAAAGGGTACCATTCAAAGGAGTTTTACAAAGGAGTTACACACCTGTGTAACCACCCAGATCAAGATCTAGGACATTTCTAGCACCCCAGGAGGCTCCTTCATGCCTCCTCCTTGTCAATGGCCCACTCCCCCACCCTCACTCCATAACAATAACTGCTCTTCTAATTTCCATCACCAACAGTTTTGTTGTTGTTGTTGTTTGTTTTGTTTTGTTTTGTTTTGAGACGGAGTTTCACTCTTTTTGCCCAGGCTGGAGTTCAATGGCACAATCTCGGCTTACCGTAACCTCCACCTCCCGGGTTCAAGTGATTCTCCTGCCTCAGCCTCCTGAGTAGCTGAGATTATAGCTATGCGCCACCACGCCTGGCTAATTTTTTATTTTTAGTAGAGACGGGGTTTCTCCATGTTGGTCAGGCTGGTCTTGAACTCCCGACCACAGGTGATCCGCCCGTCTCAGTCTCCCAAAGTACTAGGATTACAGGCGTGAGCCACCGCGTCCCGCCAGTTATCTTTAATTCTTTATCATGTACTGCATGCACCCTCTGTGTCTGGCTTCCTTCATTCACCAAAATATGTGGGAAAGTTATCCCTTGTGCTGCATATATCAGCAGTTTTCTTTTTCATTGCTGTGGAGTATTCCATTGTATGAATATGCCACACTTTAGTTTCCTTTCTACTGTGATGAGAGGGTGTTCCAAGTTGGGGCTATTATGAATAAAGATGCTATGAACTTTTTTGGTCATGTTTGTTGATGGACATAAATTCTCATTTCTCTTGCATATAATCCTAGGAGTGTAGAATTGCTGAGTCATAGGGTAGGCATTTGTTTAGAGTTAGTGGATGCTAAACATCTCCCTTTTGAGAAGTTCAGATAATTTTGTAGCGATGGGTTAAATCTCTTCATAAACCTGAGTCATTTGACTTCATAGTGTGATTACTGACAGCAAAAACTTCGATAATTACCTAGAAAATCATTGAATAGAAGCTACACAGAAATACCATACATGTTTCTCCCAGAAAGTAAGCTCTGTTTATTTTCAGCTAATGGTATGCATCTATAGGTTTAACCGCACAGAGAAAAATTAGAATCTTAAGCACTGGGGATTTTATCCTCCCCAAACTGCAGCCAAATTATGCAGTGTACCAAGCTTATGAACAAGTCTCATCTGCCTGCCAGTTCACTGAGACGTTTAAATAGCTCTTTCTATTCTCATTGCCCCTTCCTTCTGGATATACATAAGTAATACAATAAATAAATTAACTATTATTTAATATTCATTTTGCAAAAGTGTCATTCAGCCTGCAATTAAGTGAATGATTATATATAAGGCTGGCCAGTTTATACATATTTAAAACTTCCCCCCAAATCAATCATGTTTTTGTAACACGGAGTACAGATTTCTCAGATATGCTTACACTGCTGTGCTATTTACATATGTTTTTAGGTCTCTGTAATTCTACGTTGGATTGTGGAAGGAAGGAAGGAAGGAAAGGAAGGAAGGAAGGAAGGAAGGAAGATTTAAAGAATAAAAAAGGAAGAATCCATTTTTCTATGTAGCAATTACACACATTCCATTTCAGGCTGTCTCTACCCTCTTTCTACCAATAGATTTTGGCACATTGTGACCAGAATAGCCTCCCGATGAGTTCTGAAAGTATCTCTAGATGGCTATTGTTTA
>NW_016823809.1:0-1283 GCF_001698545.2 Rhinopithecus bieti
ATCTCGAACTCCTGGGCACAAGTGATTCTGCTACCTCTGTCTCTCAAGTAGATAGGAGTATAGGTGCACATCACCATGACCACCTAACTTTTAATTTTTTTTTTTTTTTTTTGAGGCAGAGTTTTGCTCTGTCCCCCAGGCTGGAGTGTAGTGGTGTGATCTCGGCTCACTGCAAGCTCTGCCTCCCAGGTTCACGCCATTCTCCTGCCTCAGCCTCCCAAGTAGCTGGGACTACAGGCGCCCGCCACCACACCCGGCTAATACTTTGTATTTTTACTAGAGACAGAGTTTCACCGTGTTAGCCAGGATGGTCTCGATCTCCTGACCTCGTGATTCACCTGCCTTGGCTTCCCAAAGTGCTGGGATTACAGGCATGAGCCACCACACCTGGCCCTAATTTTTAATTTTTTTGTAGAGATGTGATCTTGCTTTGTTGCCTAGGCTGGTCTTGAGCTCCTGGGCTCAAGTGATCTGCCACGTTGGCCCCCCAGAGTGCCGGAATTACAGATGTGAGCCACTGCACCTGGCCTCCAACTTTCTTTTATGTCCCTCCCCAGTCTTCCTTTGGCCTTCAGCTGTGGGGACAGAGATGCCCCCTGCCTCCCTGTCCCCACCTTCTACCTGGTCTTGCAAGACCCCCTCCAGCCATCCTTCCAAATTTACTATGTAATGTCTGTTCCCCATCAAGCCTGCAAAGCTCATGACAGTCACAAGATCTGCCCTTCCTGAGGACATTATGTACTGAGGACATTGCTTGGCACATAAGGGGCCCTTGTCCAAAACATCTGGAAACTAGTAAAGAATGTGGCTGTTGAGTTGCTGATTAATGTATTGACGAATTCGTTGATTCCTGAGGCTAGTACATACAGTAAGAGTTAGATTTTGAACATGCTTCTCATATCCGTTGTGATGAACCCTCTTATCTTCTATTGCTTTTGAACTTTTATAGACTTGATGTCAGGGGCAGAGTCCCACAGTTAACTGGAATCACTGAACTGATGCATCGGTTTCTAATTTTCTAAACTCAGATTTGAAATCACCTGTGGTCACTAAACTCTGTCCCATTCCACAGTCCCTGCACATGATGACTTAAGTTTTGTAAATGTTTTTTGGAGATAGTAAAGGCAGTATCTCTTTCAACATTTTTGTCCCTTATCTTTAGTGCTACCCAGCTCTGTACAAATTCTGTCCATGTAAGCAAAGTCTTTTTTTTTTTTTTTTTTTTTTCCAGATAGGGTACTTGCTCTGTCACTGAGGCTGGAGTGCAGAGGTTCAGTCATAGC
>NW_016823810.1:0-3168 GCF_001698545.2 Rhinopithecus bieti
TTCAAGGCTGTTTTGTTTTAAAATTATTTTAGCTTTTTTTTTTAATACTTTGCTTTGTGTAGCAGATTTTGTTATATAGTATTAAGACTAGTAACATATGGATTAACAGTTTGTGGTGGAGTTGGTAGACTTACAAAAATTGGTAGTGTTTCTATATATTATGAGTAGCTGAACATTTTGAATTTAAATTGTGAAATAAAGAGAGATTTAATAACCTGTTGGGCATGGTGGCTCATATCTTAATTTCAGCATTTTGAGAGGCCGATGCAGGAGCCCAGGTGTTTGACACTAGCCTGGGCAACAAAGTGTGAGACTTGTCTGTACAATTAATAGTTAGCTAAGTGTAGTGGCCTGTGCCTATAGTTCCAGCTACTTTGAGGGCTGAGGCTGGAGGTTTGCTTGAAGAGTCAGAGGCTGCAGTGTGATGTGATACTGCACTCCAACTTGTGTGGCAGAGTGAGAGCCTGTCTTAAGGAAAAACAAAAAACAAACGATTTCATGGTAGGGGAAGCTTATTAACACACATGTAATTTTTTAGGTCTGCCCTTATGTTTCTAGTACAAGTAGAAAATAGTGATGTAGACAAGTAGATTTGGTGCAGGATTATATCCAAGACAGGAAAGATGGTGTATTTTCCATTCTTCATGTTACTATGAGATGCAGTAAGACACAGAACATTTAACTGGCTGGTTCTTTAACTCAGCTGTGACAAGCTTCATGGGAAGTTTTTAAGAGTTATCTATATGTTTCTCTACTTCACTTCTCCCTGTGCTCCACAAGATACACACGGTGGCCTTAGATTTACTGAATCAAAGTTGATACACCTTCAGGTTGGGATATTCTAACCTAGGGATTGATTTTGTTTTACAGAATGCATTTAAATCCATTTGTGGTGGAGGTTGCAATTTTTTGAATTTTTGCAGACATACCTTGGCGATGACCTTAAGCGGTAGGATATAAAAAACTCCCACATGCTTAGCGTTCCAACAGTGGAACAGTAGGCATAAATGGGTTAAGAATTGCCCATCTTTTCATGAGTGTCATGAATAAAATTCTTAATGTGCCATTCCAAGTTTAGGGTATGTATTTTTTTCATTTATTATGTTGTTGCTGTTTTAAAAACATTTTATTAATCTTTTGATATAGGAAAAGTAATTTTATTATTTTATTTTTTAAGAGATCAGGTGTCCCTTGTTGCCCAAGCTGGAGCACATTAGGGGGACAATTTTAGTTCCCTGCAGCCTTGAACTCCTCGACTCAAGCCATCCTCCCTTTCAACCCCTGGAGTAACTTGGACTACTAACATTGCAAGCCAGTTTATTTTAATTTTTATTACAGATAGGGTCTTGCTGTGTTTTTAAAGCTGATCTCAAAACACCTGGGCTGAAGTGATCCTTGCATTTCAGCCTCCCAAAGTGCTGGGATTACAGTTGTGAGCCACTGTGCTTGGCCCCAGTTAGATAATTTTTAATGACCCCAATAAATAACAAGAGCTGGTGAAAATTACACTTGACAGTAAAATATCTTGAAATTATTTTTGATTCTAACATTAAACACGCCTGACGTATTAGTCTATTCTCATGCTACTAAAAAAGACATCCCCTAAACTGGGTAATATATAAAGGAAAGAGGTTTAATTGACTCAGTTCAGCATGGCTGGGGAGGCTTCAAGAAACTTAACAATCATGCGGAAGGGAAACAAACACATCCTTCTTTACATGGTGACAGGAAGGAGAAGTGCTGAGCAATGAGGGAAAAGCCTCCTATAAAATCACCAGATCTTGTGAGAACTCACTATTATGAGAATAGCATGAGGGTAACGGCCCCCATTATTAAATTATTAATATCTCCCATTGGGTCCCTCCTACGGTACAGGGGGATTATGAGGACTATAATTCAAGGTGAGATTTGGGTGTGGACACATATCACATGATACAGAGAAACTAATTTTAAATGCATTCTACCTGTTAGTATGGTTTGTACAGTTGAAGATATTAAAATAATCTCAATTTGTATCAAAGAAATGTATGAATTTTAAATGACATATAATTAATTTTTAAAGATAGAAATATAAAAAAGTCTTCAGTGAGTAATCACTGAAGTTACAGAATTTTTATATTTGAATCTTTAAAAATTAGACTATACCTGTTCTTTGTGTAGTAGAGGTCAGTATAGTAGAGTAGGGACATGAAGTCTAAACTGAGTACAGTCTTCTCAAAAGTGGAAAAATGGGTAGTGTGCTTTCATGTCAGTGGACATATTCAGTGGAATTCTTTATCTCAATGATACCTTTCTTGTTAATATAAGAATGTCCTCCTAATTTAAAAAATTCTGATACAAGCATTTATCTTCTATAAGTAGGCTGAAGTGTAAAATGTAGTATAGTATGAATACATATGTAGGTTCTTTTGATTTTCCTAATTTTTAACCAGTAAAGGAAAGACTGTCAGCTAGGTTTTCTCATATCCTTTTAGTATCTTCTGTCACCTGATAAATACATTTTCTAAAATTTGCAGAGCTTTTCTTTTTCATAATCTTTCAATAGACAGTTAAATAGGCTTTGTAGCTTTTTGGATAAACATATGGTTTACCCTTACTGTGTTGTTACGATGGTGACATTAATTGCTAAAATCAGTGTAAGTTCTTAATAAAATACCAGCAAAAATACTAACAAGAGATAAAAGCACTAAAAGATATTGCCAATCCAAAGTCAGTTATACATTGAAAGGCTAACATACTGTGATCAAGAGGCCGTTATCCGTAGGATGTAGTGATCATGCAAACATTGACAAACTGATCAATGTGATATACTACATAAATATAACGAAAGATAGATGATTATATGATTATCTCAGTAGTTGGATTAAAAGCATTTGACAAAAACTCAATGTTTTCTCAATGTATCTCAACATAATTAAGGCCGTATATCACAGATCTACAGTTAACATCGTACTCAATTGGGGATAATGGAAAGTTTTTTCACTAAGATCAGGAGCAAGACAAGGATGCCCACTTTTACTACTCCTGTTCCACATGGAACTAGAAGTCCTAGCCAAAGCAGTTAGGCATGATAAAGAGATAGAAAAATACTTATTGGGAAGAAAAAGGAAAAGAAGTCTTGGTTTGCAGAAGTCATGATCTTGTTAAAAAAAAAAAAAAAAAAAAAAA
>NW_016823810.1:5594-9808 GCF_001698545.2 Rhinopithecus bieti
TTTTTTTGTTATTGAGACAGAGTTTCACTGTTGTTGCCCAGGCTGGAGTGCAATGGTGTGATCTTGGCTCACTGCAGCCTCCACCTTTCAGGTTCAAGTGTTTCTCCTGCCTCAGCCTCCCTAGTAGCTGGCATTATTGGCACCTGCCACCATGCCCAGCTGATTTTTATATTTTTAGTAGAGAAGGGGTTTCACCACATTTGCCAGGCTGGTCTCAAACTCTTGACCTCAGGTAATGCACCCACCTCAGCTTCCCAAAATGCTGGGATTACAGGCATGAGTCACTGCTCCCAGCCAGAAATTAAAATTTAATATAAAAAATTTTAAAGGAAAACCAGATGGTTTTTAAAGATGGATTTTCTGACTAGTCTTTCAGATTTAGAAACTAATGATATTTTAACATTCATTTTATTATTATAATACTGCATAATTTTGCATGTGTTTGTACAGAATGAAAAGAGGGGGGGGTCTGTGAATTCTCCCTCCGTCTGCCTCTAACTATATTTATTTCCAAAGCAGCCACCAGTGTTAATAGTTGTTTGAGTATTGTACAAAAATCTTTTAATTGTTTAGGTAAATTCACACATATATTTATATAATTTGTTTTGTTTTCCTTTATTTTATTCAAATTATATGTAGTGAGCATATTCTCTTTGTTTCTTGTTTTTTTTTTTAACTTATGTCTTGGAAGTTACTATTAGTACAAGTAGAGCTGTATTGTATAATGTCAGTGATATACTTTGAACAGTTTAATTAATTGTGAAAATTAGAAATAATGTTACTGTGAATAATTCTTCATTTAAGCTATTTTAAACATGAATGGAATGTTTACTTGATATATTGATTGATTGATTGATTGATTGATTGATTTTTGACAGAGTCTTGCTCTGTCACCCAGGTTGGAGGGCAGTGGTGCAATCTCACCTCACTGCAACCTCCTCCTCCCGTATGCAAGCAGTTACCCTGCCTCACCCTCCAGAGCAGCTGGGATTACAGGTGCATGAGATTACAGCACGTGCCACCGTGCCTGACTAAGTTTTGTATTTTTGTAGATACAAGGTTTTGCCGTGTTGGCCAGACTGGTCTCGAACTCCTAACCTCAAGTGATCTGCCCACCTTAGCCTCCCAAAGTGCTGGGATCACAGGATTAATAATCACCACTCCCAGCCTACATTGTTTCTTAAAGTAATTCATAAGTTAGAATTAGTTTTAGCACCAAAAGTTTTGGTACTAAGTTTTGGTACTTAAAGGCAGATTTTATTCACATAGACAAACACAAAATTCTATGTAAAAGGTAAGCCAAATCCGGTTTTATGTAAAAGAATATTGTATTAGGCATAGTCTTATTCTATGAATTTAAGTTCATATTATATTATAAGAAAATGTTTTGAATGGGATATAAATGAAATAGACACTCAGAAATTAATAATGTAGAAATTTTTAGAAAGTATGCCTTAATGTTCTTCCCCTGGTGAATAAAAGCAGACAGAACATTCAAAAGTTGCTTCAAGAAAAAGAAGTTGCATGTGTATACAAAGTACGAAAATGGCAGAGGTGAAATAATCATTGTTAGAGAAATTAAAATAGCTCACAAAAGTCTATTCTGGAGAGCTCTTTGTAAACAGAGGTTGAGACACAGAAGAACTGCCGGACTTAGTGGGTCACACCTGTAATCCCAGTGCTTTGAGAGGCTGAGGTCAGAGGATCCCTTGAGGCCAGGAGTATGAGACCAGCTTGGGTAACATGGCAAGACTGTCTACACGAAAGTCTAAAAAAATTTTTTTTTAGCTACATGCAGTGGCTCATTTCTGTAATCTCAGCACTTTCGAGGCTGAGGTGAGAGAATCTTTTGAGGTCAAAAGTTCAACACCAGACTGGGCAACATATCAAAAGTACAAAATTAGCCAGGTATAGTGGTACATACCTCTCCTAGATGTTCAGGATGCTGAAGCGGGCACATTGTTTGAGCCCGGGAGTTGGAGATTATAGTTAACTTTGATAGCTGCCCTGCTGTCTCGAAGACAGAACAAGAAACTGTATACTTAAAAAAAAATTGTACAATATTCTAAGGCAGTATGTACTACAAATATATCTCTTCATGTAAACATTAATATTGGTTTATATCCACAAAGTGTAATAACTTGTTAGAATTGAGTCTTCTTTTCCAGGAATATTTTTCTATTTCTTCTTTGGTATCTTCATCAGTGTGTTTTTTTGTAGTTGTTATTTTCCTCATATAGATCTTGTACATGTTTGCTGGAATTATACCTACTTTTATTTTGGGAATGCTATGTAAAGAGTATTGTATTTTTAATACCAAATTCTGCTAGTTTATTGCAGATATTTAAGAAACAATTGGTGGGGCACAGTGGCTCATACCTGTAATCCTAATACTTTGGGAGGCCAAGGAGAGTATCACCCGAGGTCAGGAGTTGGATACAGGCTTGGCTAGCATGATGAAACCCCCATCTCTACTAAAAATAGAAAAAAATTAGGCAGGCCTGGTGGCACTTGCCTATAATCCCAACTACTTGGGAGGCTGAGGCTGGAGAATCACTTGAACCTGGGAGGCGGAGGTTGCTGTGAGCCAAGATTACACCATTCCACTCCAGCCTGCATAACACAAGTGAAACTCCATCTCAAATAAAGAAACAGTTGTCTTTCTTCGTATCACCCTCAGATCATGCGATTGTGAGTTAAAAATTTCAAGAGTTTTTTTTTTTTTTTTGGTCACTTCCTTCAGATTGTCTACATACATTATCTTGTCCATGAAGAGAGTAGTTTTATTTCTTCCTTCCCAATCTGTAAACGTTTTATTTTTTAATTACTAATATTTTTTGAGATTTGGTCTCACTCTGTTGCCCAGGCTGGAGTATAGTGGTGTGCTCTGAGCTCACTGCAACCTCTGCCCCCTAGTCTCAAGCAATCCTCCCACCTCAGCCTCTAGAGTAGCTGGTAATACAGGCCTGCACCACCACACCTGCCTAATTTTTGTATTTTTAGTAGAGTCAGGGTTTCACCATGTTACCCAGGCTGGTCTTGAACTCCTAAGTTCAAGCCATCTGCCCACCTAAGCCTCCCATAGTGTTGGGATTACAGTGATCCCCATGGCCTGCCGTCATGTGATTTTTTTTTTAAGCCCTTTGAGTTAATGGGTTACATTAACTGATTTTCAATTAAACTGTCTCTGCACATCTGGGATAAATCCCACTTGGTTGGATTGCAAAATAGGTTGTTGTATTTCATTTGCTAGTATTTTGCTGAGCATTTTCATGTCATATTTACAAGATATTTTGATTTGTAGTTTTTGCTTCTTGAAATGTCTTTCTGATTTTGGATTTAGGGTAGTACTGGCCATGTAAAATGAGTTAGCAAGTACTTTGTTTCTTTCTCTTTAAAGAGATTACAGAGAATTGTAGTTTTTTCCCCTAAATGTTGGTAGAATTCACCAGTGAGATGATGTAGGCCTACAGCCCTTCTTTTTTAGAAAATTATTTATTATTGCCTTGAATTTTTTTTACTAGATATGTACTTACTCAGATTATGTGAGTTTTGGTGAATCTGTTTCAAGAAGTTGGTTCACTTCCTCTACATTTTTTGGGCATTTTTTTATTGCATTCTTTTATTATCCTTTTTATTGTCCACAGCATCCATAGCTATATTTGCGCTTTCATTTCTGATGTGAGTTATTTGTGTCTTATTTCTTTTTTTGTTAACCTGAAAAGTAGGGGCTTACTAATGTATGGATCTTTTCACAGAACTAGTTTGGTTTCATTGACTTTTTATTGATTTCCTATTTTCATTTTGATTGCATTCTGTTCTAATTTTTATTACTTAATATTTTAATATTTAATTTGCTCTTTCAGATTTTTTAAGGTGTGTGCATAAGTGATCGATTTTCAGTACCTTTTTTTTTTTGTTTTTTGAGACAGGTCTTGCTCTCTTGTCCAGGCTAGAGTGCAGTGGCACCATCTTGGTTCACTGCAAGCTCTACCTTCCGGTTCACGCCATTCTTCTGCATTGCCACCGAGGTGGCTGCGTCTACTGGTGCCCACCAGCGTGCCCAGCTAATTTTTTGTATTTTTAGTAGAGATGGGATTTCACCATTTTAGCCAGGATGGTTTCGATCTCCTGATCTCATGATCCGCCCACCTCAGCCTCCCAAAGTGCTGGGATTACAGGAGTGAGCCACCGCGCCCAGCCAGTATTTTTTT
>NW_016823810.1:10877-22233 GCF_001698545.2 Rhinopithecus bieti
CCCGGCTAGTTTTTGTGTGTGTGTTTTTAATAGAGACGGGGTTTCACCGTGTTAGCCAGGATGGTCTCGATCTCCTGACTTCATGATCCACCTGCCTCGGCCTCCCAAAGTGCTGGAATTACAGGCGTGAGCCACCGTCCCCGGCAGCATTTATTTTATCTTTTCATATAATTTACTTTTAATATTTTAAAAAATACTTTAGGTGGGTGTTTTAATTAGTAGGAAGAGAACACTCTAAAATAACAATAAATAATATAATAAATACATAAATCAGTAAGAGGTCATTTATTATCATTGCCAAGTATGTATACTGTTCTGCACTTCTAGGCAACTGGCAGTGCAATAAGTTTATTTACATCGACATCACCACAAACACAAGTGTTCCATGGCACTAAGACTTTAACATGGCTGTGATGCCACCTGGGGTAAGAATTTTTCAGATCCATTACAATCTTATGGGACCACTGTAATTTACACAATCTGTGATTTACTGAAAAAGTTGTTAGGTGTAATGTGAGTTTAATTTGATTAATATCTGCTTGTTTTGTTTGTTACCATTTCTTTCCATTTCTGTTTTTGTCTCTGACTTGTTTCTACCTTTTGTGGTTTTAATTGAGCATTCTATGATTCCATTTTCACTCCTGTCTTACTGTCACTTACTCTTTTTTTTCTCCCCTACCCAAAACAGAGTTTCACTTTTGTTGCCTAGGCTGGAGTACAATGGAGCGATCTCTGCTCACTGCAACCTCCCCGTCCCGGGTTCGGGCGATTCTCCTGAAATAATCAGCCTCCTGAATAGCTAGAATTACAGGCATGTGCCACCATGCCTGGCTAATTTTTGCATTTTTAGTAGAGACTGGGTTTCACCATGATCTCAAACTCCTGAGCTCAGGTGATCCACTCACTCCATCTCCCAAAGTGCTGCGATTACAGGCGTGAGCCACCATGCCCAGGCTGTCACTTACTCTTAATTGTGCACTAATAGAAGTCCACTATAAAACAGCACTATTTTTCTTTATCCCTTCACTGGTAGTGAGAGTACTTTAGAATAATAAGATAATCCTAATTCTGTTTCTCTCTCCCTATATCATTCTTGCTATTCATTTCACTTATATTGTTTTAAATGAACTGATATTTGTTAGATCAACTAAGGATTTTTATAAGTGTTTAATATTGTCGCCACTTACCCCTTTTTTGATGGTCTTCTTTATGAATATTGAGTTTCTGACTATTGTCAATTTCCTTCTCTCTAATAATTTGTTTTACTATTTGTTACAGTGCAGGTGTATTGGCATCAACTGCTTTCCTTTTTAATTTTTCTGAGTGGGTCCTTTTGTGTTCTTCATTTTGGAAGAACAGTTTATCAGGGGATAAAGTCCCTGGTTGGTGGTTTATTTTATTTTGTTTTTTCCCTGTAAACACTAGAGACATTTCACTCCTCTTTTTACTTTCATGGTTTCTAAGGAGGAGACACAGGTAATACTTACCGTTGCTGTCTAATTTTTTTTTTCTTCTAGTTTCTTTCAGTATTTTTCTTTGTCTTGATTTTGTATAGTCTGAAAATGATATGCCTATGTGTAAACATGTGGGCATTTATTCTGCCCTGTGTTCCATAAGCTTCCACCATCTGTGGTTTTCTATCTGAGATTCATTAGTGGATATTCTCACTTTTGTTTCAAATATTTTATCTGTTTCTTTTCTATAATTCCTGGTATAGGTAATTCACACTTTTTGTCATTCTCTCACTTTTTTTTTTTTTCATTTTTCAGTTTAGGAAGTTTCTGTTGATAACCTCAAGCTGAGAGATTCTTTCCTCATTATTGTCTAGTTTACCAGTAAGTTTTCAAAGGTATTCTTCTTTTCTGTTACATTATTTTCTATCTCTAGCATTTCTCTTTGGTTCTTAGGAGTTCTCTCTCTTTCCTTTACCTGTTTCTGTTGTCTGCTTTATCAGTTAAATCTCTTTGGATCTTAATTACATTTATCTTACATTCCTAGTCTAATATTCGCAACATCCGTGTCATAATTGAGTTTGGTTCTGATGCTTGCTCTATCTCTTCCAACTGTGTTTTTTGTTGTTGTTGTTGTTTTGCCTTTTTGGTTATTTTTTTCTTGATATCCATACCTGGTCACTAGATGTGTATATATAAATATACACACACACATCCCCCTTATTAATGTTGTGGTAAGTGTGATGGGGAGTATAGGAGCGTTGTATTTAGGTCTGTGATTTAGGTTTCAGTCTTTAATGAGTCTGTGCCTCTGAACTGTCAACTTCACAGTGCTTCTCAGATTTTTTTTCACAGGTTGGTACAGGACAGGAAAGCTAGACTGGCAGATTTTTTTCCCCTCATTATTCACTGTGAGAAACTGGAGGTAAAACTCAGAAACTGTGTGTGTGCCCCAGATAACTGGGTCCCTCTGGTGTTTGTATCTCTCACGTGTCCATGCTGAGCGCCTGTAATTTTGTCACTCACAGTTCCGATTTCCCTGAGACAGCACTATTTCCTTCTGAGGATAGTGCTCAGGGGTATTTGCTCTGGCCAGTCCTTATTCCCTGCATTGGTCTGTCATATTTCTCCAGTTTGGGCTGTTGGCTTGCACTGTGACCCGCACTTCTCTGATGAATCTAAAAAGAACTATTGATATTTCAGCTTGTTTGGATTTTTACTTTGCTAGGATGGAGTGACGACTTCCAGCTTCTTAAATGCCAAATTAGAAACCAGAAATCTTTATTTTTTGAATGGGCAATAATATGTTGCTTCTTTACATGTTCAGTATGTTTGTTTGACATTTTAAATACTTTAAGAGGTCAGTTCTAGAAGACAGTGTCTTCCCTCTCCTCAGAATTTGATTTTGTTTCTTACTGTAGTCCACATTTGGTTTTTAAATGACTGTTTAAATTATGTTTCCAGAGTCTGTATTTGCCAGGCAAGGTGTCAGAACCCCAGCACAGGGTTGACTCAGTGTAAAGCGGATTTACCAACAATATAGATTTGAAAAAGGAAAGTTTATTGGAAAAGAAGAATGCTGCAAAAGAGTGCAGCTGGGTATCTCATCAAGAGGACCATGGTGAATTTTCCTTAGGAGCATTTATGGACTTTAAGATGGGAACTTAGTGCCGACACCAGCTCAGTCAGGGATACCCTAACCCAGCGGCGCTAGAGGAATTAAAGACACACACACACAGAAATAAGAGTGTGGAGTGGGAAATCAGGGGTCTCACAGCCTTCAAAACTGACAGCCCCGAACAAAGATTTACCCACATACTTACTAACAGCATACCAGTCATTAGCATTGTTTCTATAGATATTAAATTAACTAAAACTATCCCTGAAGGGAAATGAGTGATGGGCCAAATTAATTGCAGCAGGAACACGCACTTAAGATACAGATCGCTCACGCTTTTGTTTGTGACTTAAGAATGCCTTTAAGCGGTTTCTACCCTGGGCGGGCCAGGTGTTCCTTGCCCTCATTCCCATAAACCCACAATCTTCCAGCTTGAGCATTAGGGCGATTATGGACGTATCACAGTGCTGCAGAGATTTTATTTATGGCCAGTTTATGGCCAGATTTTGGGGGGCTTGCTCCCAACGGTTTAGGATTATAAAATTAGTTTCAGCATGGCATTCCAGAGATGCGTAGAAAATTTTGTTACTTATAAAAGTTGAAAGAGGCCTGAAACCAGATGCTAACGTTAGATACTAAGGAAACTTAATTACATCTGAATTCCCAGATAAGGAGTTTTGCCTCCAGATGGCCTCTTTTGATAGTTACCAGGTGGTCTTTACTCCCTTCTAAAGTCCTCACATGAGGAATTCTTGCCTATTTGATGGTCACCAGGTATGTTCACTCTTGGTATTTTTTTTCATGTGTGATCTCTATTCCTTTAGCTTGTATTTAGCTAACATTATATATAGATTTCTTTGCACACCAGGAGTAAAATATAATAAGTGAAAAGAGAGAGTGAAAAGAATGGAAAAGAAAAGAAACCTCTGAAACATTTTCCCCTTTATAAATTGTCTTTTTGGTGTGGAACAACTCCAATACATAAGTAAGCTTACAAATCTTAGTTTTCCTCCTTGTCCTGAGTAATCACATAGAAGTGAAATCAGGTAAAGGTGAATTCTTACGGTTTTCATCAAGCAAGCATGAATCTTTTTCTGGACATGAGTGTGGTATCCCAGTAGACACTGGCACTTTTGAATGTCCTAATTTCCCAAAGAATCTTTCTCCCCAGCTTTTCCTGTCAGGCTCTGCTCTTGGTGCTATATTTTATGACTACTATAAATCCTTAATGTTTTGGATAGGGTTTGCTTGGGTTTTTTTTGTTTTTTGTTTGTTTGTTTTTTGTTTTTAATGTTTTGTGGAGGAATGAGTCCTTGGAGTTGTCTACTCTACCATTTTCTCTGGTATTAGTCCATTCCTGCATTGTCAGTGCTTTTTTTTTTTTTTTTTTGATGGAGTCTTGTTCTGTCACCCAGGCTCTAGAGTAGTGGCGTAATCTTGGCTCACTGCAAACTCCGCCTCCTGGATTCAAGTGATTCTCACGCCTCAGCCTCTCAAATAACTGGGATTACAGGCACCTGCCACCATACCCAGCTAATTTTTGTATTTTTAGTATAGATAGGGTTTCACTATGTTGGCCAGGCTGGTTTTGAACCCCTGACCTCAGGTGATCCTCCTGCCTCGGCCTCCCAAAGTGCTGGGGATTACAGGCGTGAGCCACCACGCCCACCCACATTTTTGTCTTTAAAAATTATTATTAATATTAAGTCCGGGTGTGGTGGGGCCCCATGGCTCATGCTTGTAATCCCAGCAATTTGGGAGCACAAGATGGGCAGATTACTTGAGGCCAGGAGTTGAAGATTAGCCCGGCCAACATCACCAAACACCCTCCCTGTCTCTACAAAAAATACAAAAAATTAACTGGGCCTGCTGGCACGCACCTGTAGTCCCAGCTGCTTGGGAGGCTGAGCCATGAGACTTGCTTGAAAAAAAAAAAATTTTTTTTTTTCTTGAGACACAGTCTGCTCTGTTTCCCAGGCTGAAGTGCAATGGTGTGATCTCGATCTCGGCTCACTGCCACCTCCACCTCCAAGGTTCAAGTGATTCTCCTGACTTAGCTTCCTCAGCAGCTGGGACTACAGGCGTGTGACACCACACCTAGCTAACTTGTACTCTTAATAGAGACAGGGTTTAGTCATGTTGGCCAGGCTGATCTCAAACTCCTGACCTCAAGTGATGCATCTGCCATGGCATTTCAAAGTGCTGGGATTATAGGCATGAGCCACCGCACTTGCCCAAAAATTATTACAATATTATTTTCCATTTTTCTGTTCTCATACTCTCAGTCTGTGTTAAATTTGAAACTCATTGTTTGTAAATGGCATATAGTGAGTTTTGTTTTATTTTTTTTAAACCCATGGTTGTCTTTACATACTGCATCGAGGAATTTATTGACCTGTTTGGGATTATGTGATTTATTTTTTAAAATTTCATATTGAAATATCAGTTGGATGTTTGAAAATATCTATATAATTTTCTTTAATTTTTCTAGTTATTTACAGTATGCACATGTGACTTCTAGTGTCCACATTTTGCTACTTCAGTTGAAATGTGGACATCCCTTATAGCCATTTCCTTGCCTTTTTACCTTCCCCACTTTAAAATAATTTTATGTTATATCAGATACTTTTAAAAAAATAGCCAAGCATAGTTTTATAAACTTATATGTTGAAATCTTATTTTGAGTACACATGTGTCCGCTCTTTTTTTTTTTTTCTTTCAGATTCTCTAAGGTTCCTTTTATCATTTCTTTTGAAGAACTCTGATTTTCACCATACTTTTGTGGTAGGTTGGCTACCAACAAATTTCTTTATCTGAGAATGTATTTATTTTCTTTGTTCCTGACATATATTTTACCAGATATAATTTATGTTGAAAATCTTTTCTTCCAGCAGTTGACTAATACGTGATTTCCTCTCTTGTTTGTGGTTTCAGGTGGGAAATTCATATTTGCCATGGATATTTTTGGATTTATCCCATGGAGCTTTGGTCAGCCTCTTTTTTTTTTTTTTTTTTTTTTTCAGAGTGTCATTCTTTTGCCCAGACTGCAGTGCAATGGCTCAATCTCGGCTCACTGCAACCTCCATCTCCTTGGTTCTAGCAGTTCTGCTTGCCTTAGCCTCGTGAGTAGCTGAGATTACAGGCGCCCGCCACCACGCCTGGCTGATTTTTGTATTTTTAGCAGAGACAGGGTTTCACCATCTTGGCCAGCTGGTCTCAAACTCCTGACCTCATGTGATCCACCCACCTCGTTTGTGGTTTCAGGTGGGAAATTCATATTTGCCATGGATATTTTTGGAGTTATCCCATGGAGCTTTGGTCAGCCTGTTTTTTTTTTTTTTTTTTTTTTTTGAGATGGAGTCACCTTCTTGTCACCAGGCTGGAGTACAGTGGCTCAATCTCGGCTCACTGCAACCTCCATCTCCTTGGTTCTAGCAGTTCTGCTTGCCTTAGCCTCGTGAGTAGCTGAGATTACAGGCGCCCGCCACCACGCCTGGCTGATTTTGTATTTTTAGCAGAGACAGGGTTTCACCATCTTGGCCAGCTGGTCTCAAACTCCTGACCTCATGTGATCCACCCACCTCAGCCTCCCAAGGTGCTGGGATTACTGGCGTAAGCCACCACATCCAGCCTGCTTGGCCTTTTGAATAGGTTTATGTCTTTTGTCAATTTGTGACATTTAGCCATAATTTTGCCATTTACTCTTTTTGTCACATGTGCTTCATATTCATGAATGCTTATGTTGTAAATGCTTGACATTTCATTATTGGTCCATAGGTCCTCATTTTATGTATATATTTGATCTGATTTTTTTGTTGTTGTGCAAATGTAAATTCTGTTGCCAAGTCCTCAAGTTCATTGTAACAGATTATGTTCTCTTCATTTCTCCTGTGCTAGTGAGCTGTTCATTGAGTTTTGTTGTAGCATTTTTAAATTTTGTAATTCAATTTTTTATGTTTTAAACTTGTATTTCTTTACTGAGATCTTTATTGTTTTCATTTGTTTCAAGGGAATTTGAAGTGATTATTGAAGCATGTTTGTGATGTAGATTCTGCCTTTACTCTTCCAGACTGTGGTTCTAAAGAAAAAAAAAATTCCTTTGTAAGATACTGGTGGTTCTATGTTATTCTGTTTGTTTATTTAGTATTCCTTCAGGTTCTCACTCTAATGGTGCTGTTTCACTGGAAGAGGATGCTTTCCACAGCCAGGCTGACTGGTGCCTCTTTGTGTGGGGGAAGGTAGTCTCAGCATTATGCGGATGAAAGGGCACTCAGAAAAGGACTTTTGAATATGCCATTTATTAAAAGGGATCCACTAGATTACATCACTTTTTTGGGTGCTCTGCTGTTTCGTATTTTCAGTGATGGGAATGAGCCTAGTCAGGTTGTTCTTTTAGGTGGGACATGCTAATACTGTTATTACATTGGTCTAGACCCAGAGTGCCTAGCTAGTTTACACTTCTAATTCTGGTTTTCTAAATTTTCTTTTGATTGTGTCTCAGTTGACTTCCAGGGCTTGTCTAGTCAACTGATTTTGACAGTGTTCTCTGTGATACAGTGGTGGTAGGATTGTGCTTCAAACAAATGGTAATGAACAGTTGGACATTTATGCAGAAAAAAATGTGGATCTCTACCTCACACTGTACACAAAATGGAATTCAAAATAGATCACAAGGGTACAAATATGTAAGAACTTGTCTTTATTGTTAGTTTTGAGATATAACACTTTGTACTATCTTTGCAAAAAAAAACTTATATTTGATAATTAGCATTAAAATCTTTTGATCGCAGGAACATACTATTAAAAGATTGAAAAGATGAGCCATAGAGTGGGAGAAAATATGTAAAACTCACATATTAAATTAAGGGCTTTATAGAATGATACAAGAAACTTGTAAAACCTAATAGTAGTAATAATAAGAAAATATTTAAAATGTTGAGAATATGTGAAGAGAGACACATTGAAGAAGATACTCAGATTGCACGTAAACATGAAAAGATGTTAGTAGGTAAATTCATATTAAAACAAAAAAAGTATTATTAGTGTACAACTGTTAGAAAGTCTAAAATTTTAAGAGCCTAACAATATTATATCTGGCAAGTTACATAGTAGCATAAATTAATAATCCATTGCTTTTGGTAACGCAAATTGAAACAGCCATTTTGAAAGACAGTTTATTGTAATACTGAATACAGACTTTACATATTACTCAAGTCCTTCTGCACATTTTCCGAACTGACTTGAAAGTCTTATTTTCTAACAAAAATCTGCGTATGAATGTTTATAATAATTTCATTCCTAACTGCTGCATAATGGAAACTACCAAGATACATTTCACTAGGTGAGTGTGTAAAACTGTGCTAATACATACTGTTTAATATTGCTAAATATTGCAAAGGAATGAACTATGAATTCATGTACCAACAAAGATGAATCTTAAATACACGTTGTTAAATCAAAGAAGCCATTACAAAAAGACTCTGTACTTTGTTACTCTATTTATTTGGCATTTTGTGAAAACTGTAAGTATAATAATGAGATCAGATGTTTTCAGGGAGTTTAGAGAGGGGCAATAATTAGATGAAGCCCCCAGGTTATGTTAGAATCATCAAATCATTTTGCATGCTGCTGTGTTGTTAGATATATGACATTATCTTGGATACATTAGGTTACTTATTTAAGGCAAGCATCTAACTTTAGAGCCTAAAGAATGAACCTTAAATGTATATAAAATTTTAAAAAAATTGTGAGGTCAGGAAGTTCCAGAAAGGAACATAGACTATATCCAAATAAATATTGTCATAAATGTATCACATGATCTCTTTGAAGAGGGTAATGGGAGAAATCTGCTGATCTTTGGAAATGAAACTACATTTAAACAAAATAAAACAGTCTTGTGCCTAAGAATTGTGCTGTTAGTGGGAAAGGTGTTTGTTATGGACATGAATTTTAGAAATTCAAAACTATAACATACTGGGATTCTACAAATAAATAAGACAATGAAATAAATAGAAAATAATAGAAAAATAGAAGAGGAGAAAAAGAAATGAGAAGATGAAATAGGAAAATAAGAAATTCTGGAAATAAGAAAACAAATGGTATTCTTGGAAGCAGTTTATTCCATGTTGAGGTAGGAGTCTACAAATAGGCCACTGGGGGATACTAGAATGAACTATGGGAAATGGATTATATCTGGTGATATCAGTATGAACTCACGTTTGGATTAAGGTATTTTTATATCAATAACTTATATGTAAATACACCTATAGATATGTGTCTATATGGAAATTAACTGTCATGTATATGTATAAATCTATATATATCCTTGTTCTGTCAGCCAAGATGAACTGAAGCAGTGATGAACAATATCAGCAAGCACACCTACTGCTCTTTGTTACTAGTACTGTTCTCTAGTAAAAGGAACTAGTGCTCCTTGGAGAAATCACTGATTCTAGGACTGGTGCATAAGATGAGTCTTAAGTGCTATTAACTCAAGAATTGCTTGGGGATGTGGAGTGGAGGCACCATGTTGTTTGGATGAAGATTTTTTTTAAATGTTTATAGTTATTCTTCTTTATTTTAATATTTTCAGTGGATGTATTTTTGTGGCTTCAAATAAATATAAAAGCTAAAACAAAAGTCTTACCGTTTCCTCTGTCATTATAGTTCCCAAACTGCTTTGCTAAGGACAACACTTTTATGTACTAATTTCTCTAAAAATTTTCAGAATTTAGGGTATGAGTATATAAGAACGTATTTTGTTTTGTTTTGTTTTGTTTTAAAGACTGAGTGAAATAAGCTAGGCTGGGCGCAGTAACTCACACCTGTAATCCCAGCACTTTGGGAGGCTGAGGCGGGCAGATCATGAAGTCGAGATCAAGACCATCGTGGCCAACATGGTGAAACCCCATCTGTACTAAAAATACAAAAATTAGCTGGGTGTAGTGGCATGAGCCTTTAATCCTAGCTGCCCAGGAGGCTGAGAATCTCTTAAACCCAGGATGCAGAGGTTGCAGTGAGCTGAGATTGCACCACTGCACTCCAGCCTGGGTGACAGAGCTTAAAAAAAAAAAGCCAGGCAGAAAAGGATAAATGCTATGATCTACCTGTATGAGATATCCAGAATAGACCAATTTAAAGATCTAAAGTTAAGGTTACCAGAGGATGCAGTCAGAAAAGAATAGGGAGTTAATAAAGTGACAGATTTTGTATTGTGAGTGGTGAAAAGGCTTTGGAAATAGTGATGATGGTTACACAACACTGGGAATGTACTTAAATGGTACACTTAAAAATAATATGCTTTCAGTGGCTGAAGAAAGAGGATTGCTTGAGGCCAAGAGTTTGAGACCAGCCTGGGCTCATATCTATATATAGGTTTATATATAAACCTTTTCGTAAGGCAACATACTATACTGACTGTTTCTTTTTTGTTTGTTGGTTTGTTTTATAACTTAGTGAAATAAACATTCCCTGACATTTACTATTTTTTTCTTCTTTTATCTTTAAGACTGTAGGCATGTGCCACCATGTGTATCTAGTTTTTAGAATTTTTTTGTAAAGATGGGGTCTTGTTATGTGGCATATACAGGTCTCAAACTCCTAGCCTAAAGAAACCCTCTTGCCTCAGACTCCTAAGCCGTATTTTACGTGCTTTTAAGTGTGCCATTTGATAGCATTAAGTTCATTCACAGTATTGTGTAACCATTGCCACTGTTTGTTTCCATAACTTTTTTATCATTCATAATGCAAAAGCCATACTTACTGTAGTCCTCATTTTCTTCTGACTTCTGCCTGTGGTATCCTTTGCTTTCTGTCTTTGAATTGGTCTCTGTCAGGATACATCACGCAAATGGATCATGTAGTATTTATCTTTTTGTGTCTTGCTTATTTTACTTAACTTTGAATCTTCAGGGTTCATTCACATTTTCAGAACTTCATTATTTTTTGAACCTGAACAATATTTTGTTATACTCATTCATATCTATATTTTTACTTTTCCATTCATCTGTAGATGAATAGCTGGGTTGTTTCCGTATTTTGGCAGTTGTGAATAATACCACTATACACAGCAGTGTACAAGTATTTACTTGAGTCTTTGTTTTCATTTGGGTATGTATCTAGTGGAATTGCTGAGAAATATAATTTTGTTTAGTATTTTAAGGAACCACCAAGCTGTTTTGCACAGTAGTTGTACCATTCTTAGTGGCAATACACAAAGGTTCAAATTTCTCCATGTCCTTAATCCTAGTGGTTGTGAAGTGGTATTTCATTATTGTTTGATTTAGAG
>NW_016823811.1:0-8595 GCF_001698545.2 Rhinopithecus bieti
AAACAAAGAAAGGAACTAAAAATTCCAGGATGTAATAAGCAATTATACATAGTAAGGTTATTACACATAGAGTTTATGTATAAAATTCAACTTTTTTTTTTACTCCAGTAATGAAAAATTAAAAGATGAAATTATGTTCACAGATAAAGCTGGAAACCATCATTCTCAGCAAACTAACACAGGAATAGAAAACCAAACACCACATGTTCTCACTCATAAGTGGGAGATGAACAATGAGAACACATGGACACAGGGAATGGAAGGTATATCATACACCTGAGCCTGTCAGGGGGTTGGGGGCAAGGGGAGAGAAAGCATTAGGACAAATACCTAATGCATGTGGGGCTTAAAACCTAGATGATAGGTTGATAGGTGCAGCAGACCACGATGGTACATGTATACCTATGTAAAAAACCTGCACGTTCTGCACTTGTATTCTGGAACTCAAAGAAAAAAACAAAACAAACGAACAAACAAAAAGCCTAACCCTCAAGGAAAAAAAAAACACACACACACACAAAATCATTTACATTAGCAAAAAATAAAATATTTAGACAAAAACTAACAAATTAAGCCCATTATCCACTTTTGGAAAACCACAAAACTGATAAAATAAACAGTACATTTACTTAAATAAAGACCATTATCTTCCCATTTAGGATACAAACTTTCAGTTATGATACCAGTAAGTTTTGGGTATCTAATGTGCAACACAGTGACTACAGTTAAATATGTTATAATGTATACTTGCAACTTGTTAAGATAGTAGATTTTAGATGATCTCATTATTTAGAAAAGATAACTATGTGAGGTGACCGATGTTAAACCGTTGGTTTGTGGCAAGTATTTCACAATGCATACATACACCAATAGAACACATTGCATACACTGTATGTATATACATTGTATACAGTATATATACACTGTATATAATACATATTTATAAAATATTCAACTTTTATTTGTCAGTTAAATATCAATAAGGCTTAAAACAATTTTTAAAATATAAAATGAATTAATAAATGAATAAACAGATGTACCATGTATTATAAGACTAAACATTGTTAAGTTCAATATTTTCCAATTTGATCTATACATCCAAGACAATCCTAATTCTAAAAATAACATGCTAATCCTTAGCATGCTATTTTGTGAATATCAACAAATTTATTCTTAAATTTATATAGAAAGGCAAAGCAGCCATAATCATCAACAAAACACTGAAAAATAGCAAAGTTGGAACACAGACATGATCCAACTGTAAGACTTCATAAAAAGCTACAGTGATCCAGACAGTATGGTACTGATAAAAATAATAGACATGTTTATGAATGGAACTGAATGGAGAGGCCAGAAATAGATGATAATATGAAAACAGATGAAAATAGTCAACCAATCTCTGACAAAAGAACAAAGACAATTAAAAAAAAAATGTTATTCTTTCCAACAAATACTGCTGAAAATTGAATGTCAATTTGCAAACAGTTAATCTAGACAATGACGTTACACCTTTAACAAATATTAATTAAAATGGTTCACAGACAAACAGGAAGCAAAAGAATACTAAACCTTCTAAGAAATAATATTAGGGAAAATCTCAATGATCTTGGGTTTGGCAATGACTTTTAGAAGCAATACTTAAAGCATAATTCATGAAAGAAAATGTGACATTTGACGTTATTAAAATAAAAAAAATCTTATACTCTGTGAAATAAATTATTAAGAGAATGAAAAGGCAAGCCACAGACTTGTAGAAAATATTAGCAAACATATATCTGATGAAAGACTTACATACAAAATATATGAAAATCTGCTAAAACAACAATAACAGCCATGTCTCTTTTTTCAAAAGATTGGCAAAAATTTTAAACAGATACTTCACCAAACAACATATACAAATGCAAATAAGCATGTGTAAAGGTGCTACTACCATATATAATTAAAGAATTGTAAATTAAAACAACAGTGCAACACCTCTACATACATACTGGAATTACTAAAATCCAAAATACTGATTTATCAAATACTTGCACATATGTGGAGCAATATTCACATTACTGTGGATAATGTGAAATAATACAGCCACTTTGGAAGACAGTTTGACAGTTTCTTACCTCGATAAACATAGCCTCTTCATAAAATTCAACAACTGTTCCTTTAAGTATTTATGTATTGAGTTAAACTTATGCCCTCACAAAATACTGTACACAGAAATTTATGGCAGCTTTACTCAGAATCACCAAAAAATTCCAGAAGTAACTAAAATTTCCTTCAATAGGCAAGTAGAAAAACCGAGACACATCTATAAAATAGAATATTATTAAGAGAAAAAAAGTAAGTTATTAATCTATGAAAAGACATGAAAGAATCTTAGATGTACATATTTAAAGTGGTAAGAGCTACTCTGAAAAAACTACATATTGTATAAGTCCCAATATAGGACATTCTAGAAAAGGCAAAACTATAGAAACAATAAAAAGCTCAGCTGTTGTCAAGGGTTTTACAGCAGAATAAGATATCAATAAATGAAGCACAGGGGAATTTTAATGCAGTGGAATAATTTTGTGTGAAACTATAGTGGTGGATAGATGGCATTATACATTGGTCAAAATCCATGGGACATATAAAAGTGAAACAGTGTAAATTCTGGACTTAATTAATAATACTGTGTTACACACAGAAAAAAAAAATACCTAGAAATACATCTAACAAAGGAACTCAAAGTTCTCAACAAGGAGAACTACAAAACAGTGCAAAAAAAAAATCGTAGATGAAATAAATAGAAAAAATTTCCATGCTCATTGACTGAAGAATCAATATTGTTAAAATGGCTATACTCCCCAAAAGAATCCATAGATTCATGCTATTTCCACGAAAATACCAACATTATTTTCCACAGAATTAGAAAAAAAAAAACTATTCTAAACTTCATATGAAACTAAAAGAATCCAAATTGCTAAAGTAATTTTGAGCAAAAGAACAAGGCTGAAGGCATTACATTCCCCAACTGCAAACTCCAATACAAGGCTGCAATAACAAAACAACTTGGTACTTGTATAAAACAGACACCAAGGCCAATGGAACAGAATAGAGAACGCAGACACAAAGCTACACACCTACAACCAACTGATCTTCAACAACAACAACAAAAAAGCAATGAGGAAACGACTTTCTATAAAATAAATGGTACTGGGATAACTATCTATATGCAGAAGGATGCAACTGGACCCTTACCTGTCACCATATAAAAAAATTAACTCATGATGAATTAAAGGAAAATCTAAGACCTAAAACAATAAAAATTCTAGAAGAAAACCTGGGAAATACCCTTCTGAACCTCAATCTTGGTGAATAATTTATGACTAAGTCCTCAAAAGCAATTAAAACAAAAACGAAACTTGACAAATGAAACCTAAGTAAACTAAGAAGCTTCTGCACAGCAAAGAAACCAAAAACAGAGTAAACAGACAACCCAAAGAATGGGAGAAAATATTCACAAAATGTGCATTTGACAAAGTTCTAATATCCAGAATCTCTAAGAAATTTAAACAAATCAGCAAGCAAAAAAAAATTCCTATTGACAAGTGGGTAAAAGACATCAACAGACACTTCTCAAAAGAAGACATACAAATGGCCAATAAGCGTGAAATAATTGTAAATATCACTAATCACCAGAGAAATGCAAATCAAACCACAGTAAGATACAACCTCACAGCAGTCAGAATAGCTATTAGTAACAAGTGAAAATATAACAGATGTTTATGAGGCTGTGGAGAAAGGGGGACACTTATACACTGATGTTGGGAATATAAATTAGTTAAGCCATTGTGGAAAGCAGTTTGGAAGTGTCTTAAAGAACTTAAAACGGAACTACAATTTGACCAAGCAACCCCATTATTAGGTATATACACAAAGGAAAACAAATCACTCTACCAAAAAGACACATGCACTCATGTTTATTGCAGCACTATTTACAATAGTAAAGATATGGAATTACCCAATATTCCCAGAAGTGGTGGATTAGATTTAGAAAATGTGGTACATATACACTGTGAAATGCTATGCAGCCATAAAAGAACAGAATCATGTTCTTTGCAGCAACACTGATGCAGCTGGAGGCTATTATCCTAAGAAAATTAACACAGAAACAGAAAAACAAATATTCTCACATATAAGTGGGAGCTAAGCATTGAATACACATGAATGTCAACATGCTAACAAAAGACACTGGAGACTACTGGAGAATGGAGAGTGTCGGGGCAAGGGGGCAAGAGTTGAAAAACTACTTATTGGTTAATATGCCCACTACCTGGATGATGGGTTGAATTATACTCAAAATCTCAGCATCACACAATAAACTATTGTAACTAATCTGTGTATATACCTCCTAGATTTAAAATAGAAATCATAATTTAAAATCATTAATAGTAATAATAATATTGTGTCATTATTGGTTAATTAATTATGACTAATGTATCACTAAAGCAAGATTTTGATATAGGAAAAACTGTGTACAGCAAGAGGTACATATGAGAATTTTTTGTACTATTCATCAATTGTGTTGTATATCCAAAAGTGTTCTAAAATATAAAGACTTTTAATTAAAATTAAAGCACATCAAAACAGGCAAATAATAGGAATAGAATTTTCTCCAAAGAAGTCATATAGTTGGGCAATAAGCACATTAAAATATTTTCAAAATCATTAGCTATTAGGAGAATGTTATTCAACACATTTAGATGCCATATTACACTTATTATCATGGCTGAAAGACAGGTAATCACAAATGTTGGCAAGGATGTGGAATAATTATAACCTTTATAATGGCTACTGTGAGTATAAAATGGTGCATCCACATAGCAAAATATTTTCTCAGTTTCTCAAAAAAGTAAATATAGGTTTACCGTATAACCTAGCAATTCTGCTCAAGTTTGGGTCATAATCCCAAAAGACACCATCTCCAACATCATACTCCCAAATGTTAACATTCCTAAAGATTGAAATCCTTAAAGTCTAAAATTCCAAAAGATCAAAATGCTGAAAATATATTTTGAAACAAATTATTTAAAAGACATTTATTCACATTTTTAATATGAGATTAATTTAAGAAACATATTAAAAACATGACCAGACACATCATAGGCCACTTTATAAAGTAAAGTCGGCAAAAATAATATACATATTTTTGCAAATATAAACACTTAGGTATGCTAATGATAGCTGCATAACAGTTGTGAGCAGATAAATCATATTCACAAAAAAATAAGTCACAAACTGAATGTATAAATGCTTATCACTATGGTTAGTAATTGNCATATTACACTTATTATCATGGCTGAAAGACAGGTAATCACAAATGTTGGCAAGGATGTGGAATAATTATAACCTTTATAATGGCTACTGTGAGTATAAAATGGTGCATCCACATAGCAAAATATTTTCTCAGTTTCTCAAAAAAGTAAATATAGGTTTACCGTATAACCTAGCAATTCTGCTCAAGTTTGGGTCATAATCCCAAAAGACACCATCTCCAACATCATACTCCCAAATGTTAACATTCCTAAAGATTGAAATCCTTAAAGTCTAAAATTCCAAAAGATCAAAATGCTGAAAATATATTTTGAAACAAATTATTTAAAAGACATTTATTCACATTTTAATATGAGATTAATTTAAGAAACATATTAAAACATGACCAGACACATCATAGGCCACTTTATAAAGTAAAGTCGGCAAAATAATATACATATTTTGCAAATATAAACACTTAGGTATGCTAATGATAGCTGCATAACAGTTGTGAGCAGATAAATCATATTCACAAAAAAATAAGTCACAAACTGAATGTATAAATGCTTATCACTATGGTTAGTAATTGTGTGCACCCAGCTTTATAACTACAATTATCTGAAACACTGTGACAGACAACCTGTCTTTTGACAAGATGGATCAAAAACTGTGATTGTTAATTATCACATATTCAGTTGCTCAAAGATATCTTAATGTTTTATCTATCACAAAAGCAGGTGTACAAAATGAGTATCTCTTTATTTATTGAGAATATTTCAATGTTTTTATGCACATGCACAATGTTTACCTACACAGTCAACATTATAAAAATGCACTTTCATGAAGCTGAATTTCTGATGTCTAAGGCAGCAGGGGAAATGGCTCTTACAGCTATGAAAGAGAGACTCCTGCATTTGATATCTCCGGGTCTCTGTCTGATTAGATAGTGCTTGCCAATTGTATTAGCCCATTCTCACACTGCTATAAAGATACTACTCGAGACTGGGTAATTTATAAACAAACAGGGTTTAATTGACTCACAGTTCTGCATGGCTTGGGAGGCCTCAGGAAACTTACAATCACGGCGGAAGGGGAAGCAGACACCTTCTTCACAAGGTGGCAGAAGAGAGTGTGAGCAAAGGAGGAAATTGCCAAGCACTTATAAAACCATCAGATCTCATGAAAACTCACTCACTATCATGAGAACAGTGTAGGTGAAACTGTCCCCATGATGCAATCACCTCCCACCAGATTCTTTCCTCAACATCTGGGGATTACAATTCTAGATGAGATTTGGGTGGGGACACAAAGCCCAACCATGTCACCAACACTGAGGCAGATTTTCCCTACCTAGTCCACTCAGACTCATGAACTAATCTCTGGAAACACTCTCACATCCACGCTCAAAATAATGTTTTACCAGGTTTCAAGGTATTTCTTAATCCAGTTAAATCGACACCTAAAATCAAACCCACAAGTTCAGCTTTTGTCAACTTGGGACCCATACACATCTCCTTAAACCATACATAATTTCTAAAAGACAATGAACAAATAATAGTTTCACCGAACTAACATGATAGAACACTCCTGTATGAAATTTAAAACACACTAATCCCTTTCCCAGAATTTGCTTTCAGGATTGTAACATTCAGAATTTTAATCTTTTGGAATTGTGATTTTTTAGGAATTTTAGATGTTAGGCATTTTAGACTTTTAGGATTTTGACTTATTTTGTTCTTATGGGATTTCAACATTTGGGATTATGGTGCCTGAAGTTGGGTCTTTTGGGATTAATTATCTGCAGCTATTTTACTGTTACATATATGCCCCCCAAAAGGAAATACATGTTCACAAAACATGCACATAAATGTTTATAGCAGCATTATTCGCAATGGCCAAAAGCAAAAGGAACCCAAATGCCCATGAATTAATAAATGAATAAACAAAATGTAGTACATCCATAAAATAACATAGTACTCAGTCATAAAATGTAATAGAGTACTGGTACATGATACAACAAGGATAATCCTTGGAACAATTTTACTAATTTAAAAGTGAGTTGCAAAGGACTACATAGCATATGATCCCATTTCTAACAAATGTCCATAATAGGTAAATTAATAGAAACAGAAAGTAGAGTGATGGCTGCCTGGGGATGAAGAAATTTTGGGATAAAATGGAAGATGAAGGTTAAGATATATGGGTTTTCTTTTGGAGTGAGGGAAATGTTCTAAAATTTGTTACAGTTACACAGGTCTGTGAATCTACTGAAAACATTAAATTGTTCACTTTAAGTGAGTGAATTGTATGGTGTGCGAACTATATCTACATAAAAGTTTTATATTAAAATCATAATTTCATTTTTTCCTCTAAAGAAACTAAGAGAAGAACACAGATTCTATAGGCAAAGCAAAATAGCCAAAGAGCAGCCTGCTCTGATCAGCCTTCTCACAGGAACACTAAATTTGACAACTATCTATACACATCAAAACATTCATAAAACCAAAAGTCATATGAATGATCACATTACCTAGTTTTAACTGCATATAACTAAATGAGGCACTGAAGAGGGTGGGAAAATGATCTCAATTTGCTGATGCCATCCCTTTCCAAACCTTCAGCAGCAGTCACTTGGCACAGTGAGAGAACCTGTGATCATGGTAGAGGGATACCTCAGTGATTATGGAATTTTAAATTAAAACTCAGTGATTCTGAGGAGGGGCACCAAGATGGCTGAATAGGAAGAGCTCCAGCCTCCAGCTCCCAGCGTGAACGACACAGAAAACAGTTGATTTCTGCATTTCCAACTGAGGTACTGGGTTCATCTCACTGGGGCCTGTTGGACAGTCTGTGCAGGACAGTGGGTGCGGCCCAACCAGCGAGAGCCAAAGCAGGAGGAGGCATCACCTCACCCATCACAAGGGGAAGGGAATTCCTTTTCCTAGCCAAGGGAAACTGTGACACACAACACCTGGAAAATCGGTCACTCTCACCCTAATACGGCGCTTTACCAAGGGTTTTAGCAAATGGTGCACCAGGAGATTATACCCGCACCTGGCTTGGAGGGTCCCACACCCAGGGAGCCTCCCTAATTGCTAGCACAGCAGTCTGAGATCTAACTGTAAGGCAGCAGCAAGGCTGGGGAGGGGTACCCGCCATTGCTGGGGCTTCAGTAGGTAAACAAAGTGGTCTGGAAGCTCGAACTGGGTGGAGCCCACTGGAGCTCAAGGAGGCCTGCCTGCCTCTGTAGACTCCACCTCTGGGAACAGGGCATAGCTAAACAAAAGCAGCAGAAACCTCTGTAGA
>NW_016823811.1:9052-15829 GCF_001698545.2 Rhinopithecus bieti
AGCAGACACCTTCTTCACAAGGTGGCAGAAGAGAGTGTGAGCAAAGGAGGAAATTGCCAAGCACTTATAAAACCATCAGATCTCATGAAAACTCACTCACTATCATGAGAACAGTGTAGGTGAAACTGTCCCCATGATGCAATCACCTCCCACCAGATTCTTTCCTCAACATCTGGGGATTACAATTCTAGATGAGATTTGGGTGGGGACACAAAGCCCAACCATGTCACCAACACTGAGGCAGATTTTCCCTACCTAGTCCACTCAGACTCATGAACTAATCTCTGGAAACACTCTCACATCCACGCTCAAAATAATGTTTTACCAGGTTTCAAGGTATTTCTTAATCCAGTTAAATCGACACCTAAAATCAAACCCACAAGTTCAGCTTTTGTCAACTTGGGACCCATACACATCTCCTTAAACCATACATAATTTCTAAAAAGACAATGAACAAATAATAGTTTCACCGAACTAACATGATAGAACACTCCTGTATGAAATTTAAAACACACTAATCCCTTTCCCAGAATTTGCTTTCAGGATTGTAACATTCAGAATTTTAATCTTTTGGAATTGTGATTTTTTAGGAATTTTAGATGTTAGGCATTTTAGACTTTTAGGATTTTGACTTATTTTGTTCTTATGGGATTTCAACATTTGGGATTATGGTGCCTGAAGTTGGGTCTTTTGGGATTAATTATCTGCAGCTATTTTACTGTTACATATATGCCCCCCAAAAGGAAATACATGTTCACAAAAACATGCACATAAATGTTTATAGCAGCATTATTCGCAATGGCCAAAAAGCAAAAGGAACCCAAATGCCCATGAATTAATAAATGAATAAACAAAATGTAGTACATCCATAAAATAACATAGTACTCAGTCATAAAATGTAATAGAGTACTGGTACATGATACAACAAGGATAATCCTTGGAACAATTTTACTAATTTAAAAAGTGAGTTGCAAAGGACTACATAGCATATGATCCCATTTCTAACAAATGTCCATAATAGGTAAATTAATAGAAACAGAAAGTAGAGTGATGGCTGCCTGGGGATGAAGAAATTTTGGGATAAAATGGAAGATGAAGGTTAAGATATATGGGTTTTCTTTTTGGAGTGAGGGAAATGTTCTAAAATTTGTTACAGTTACACAGGTCTGTGAATCTACTGAAAACATTAAATTGTTCACTTTAAGTGAGTGAATTGTATGGTGTGCGAACTATATCTACATAAAAGTTTTATATTAAAATCATAATTTCATTTTTTCCTCTAAAGAAACTAAGAGAAGAACACAGATTCTATAGGCAAAGCAAAATAGCCAAAGAGCAGCCTGCTCTGATCAGCCTTCTCACAGGAACACTAAATTTGACAACTATCTATACACATCAAAACATTCATAAAAACCAAAAGTCATATGAATGATCACATTACCTAGTTTTAACTGCATATAACTAAATGAGGCACTGAAGAGGGTGGGAAAAATGATCTCAATTTGCTGATGCCATCCCTTTCCAAACCTTCAGCAGCAGTCACTTGGCACAGTGAGAGAACCTGTGATCATGGTAGAGGGATACCTCAGTGATTATGGAATTTTAAATTAAAACTCAGTGATTCTGAGGAGGGGGCACCAAGATGGCTGAATAGGAAGAGCTCCAGCCTCCAGCTCCCAGCGTGAACGACACAGAAAACAGTTGATTTCTGCATTTCCAACTGAGGTACTGGGTTCATCTCACTGGGGCCTGTTGGACAGTCTGTGCAGGACAGTGGGTGCGGCCCAACCAGCGAGAGCCAAAGCAGGAGGAGGCATCACCTCACCCATCACAAGGGGGAAGGGAATTCCTTTTCCTAGCCAAGGGAAACTGTGACACACAACACCTGGAAAATCGGTCACTCTCACCCTAATACGGCGCTTTACCAAGGGTTTTAGCAAATGGTGCACCAGGAGATTATACCCGCACCTGGCTTGGAGGGTCCCACACCCAGGGAGCCTCCCTAATTGCTAGCACAGCAGTCTGAGATCTAACTGTAAGGCAGCAGCAAGGCTGGGGGAGGGGTACCCGCCATTGCTGGGGCTTCAGTAGGTAAACAAAGTGGTCTGGAAGCTCGAACTGGGTGGAGCCCACTGGAGCTCAAGGAGGCCTGCCTGCCTCTGTAGACTCCACCTCTGGGAACAGGGCATAGCTAAACAAAAAGCAGCAGAAACCTCTGTAGATGTAAATGTTCCTGTCTGACAGCTTTGAAGAGCATAGTGATTCTCCCAGCACGGAGGCTGAGATCTGAGAACGGACAGATTGCCTGCTCAAGTGGGTCCCTGACCCCAGAGTAGCCTAACTGGGAGAGCCTAACTGGGAGTAGCCTAACTGGAGTGAACCTCAAGCAAACTCCAACAGACCTGCAGCTGAGGGTCCTGACTGTTAGAAGGAAAACTAACAAACAGAAAGGACATACACACCAAAACCCCATCTGTACATCGCCATCATCAAAGACCAAAGGTAGATAACACCACAAAGATGGGGAAAAAGCAGTGCAGAAAAGCTCAAAATTCAAAAAATCAGAGTGCCTCTGATTTTTTTTGTTTGGGGAAGCTAACATAATTAATGACTCTGTATTAGGAAATGTGCCTCCCACCAACAGCTATCCTTTTCTAAAATCTAGTTCAAGGATTATCTCTAAAACGTCTCATGTTTATATTTCTCCTAGTGATCTTTCCCCACCAGACTTATAGTCTTCTACTACTCTCCCTCTGACATGGTTTTGTTGTTTCCCCACTCAAATCTCAACTTTAATTGTATCTCCCAGGTTTGGAAACCTCCATTTAGATTTCAGAAGATGTGTAGAAACGCCTGGATGCCCAGGTAAAAGTTTGCTGCAGGGTCAGGCCCTCATGGAGAACCTCTGCTAGAGCAGTGTGGAAGGGAAATGGGAGGTCAGAGCCCCCACACAGAGTCCCTACTTGGGCACCATTTAGTGGAGCTGTGAGAAGAGGGCCACTGTCCTCCAGACCCCAGAATAGTAGATCAACTTACAGCTTGCACCATGTGCCTGGAAAAGCCACAGACACTCAATACCAGCCTGTGACAGCAGCCAGGAAGGAGGCTATACCCTGAAAAGCCACAGGGGTGGAGCTGCCCAAGACTATGGGAACCTACCTCTTGCATAAGTATAACCTGGATGTGAGACTTGGAGCCAAAGGAGGTCATTTTGTAGCTTTAAAATTTACCGCCCTACTGTATTTCAGACTACTTGGGCTCTGTAACCCCTTTGTTTTGGCCAATCCCATTTGGAATGGCTGTATTTACCCAATACCTGTACCTCCATTGTATCTAGGTAGTAACTAGCTTGCTTTTGATTTTACAGGCTCATAGGCAGAAGGGAGTTGCCCTGTCTCAGATGAGACTTTGGACTGTGGACTTTTGGGTTAATGCTGAAATAAGACTTTGGGGGACTGTTGGGAAGACATGATTGGTTTTGAAATGTGAGAGCATGAGACTTGGAAGGGCCAGGGAAGAATAATATGGTTTGGCTGTGTTGCCAGCCAAATCTCAACTTGAATTGTATTTCCCAGAATTCCCCTGTGTTGTGGGAGGAGCCCAGGGGGAGGTAATTGAATCATGAGGGCCAGTCTTTCCCATGTTATTCTTGTGATAGTGAATAAGTCTCACGAGATCTGATCAATTTATGACGGGTTTACACTTTGTTTCTTCCTAATTTTCCTTGTCACCACCATGCAAAAAGCGCCTTTTGCCTCCCTCCATGATTCTAAGGCCTCCCAGCCATGGGAACTCGAGGTCCAATTAAACCTATTCTTCCTGCCAGTCTCAGGTATGTCTTTATGAGCACCATGAAAACACACTAATTCACCCTTCATATCAACCTGTCTGTTTTCCACTTCATGAGGAGCACAATCTTATTGGGACAACTTGAAGTGAAGCATCATATCACCTACCTGAAATGAAAAACAGACAATACTTCTACTCAGGGAAATAGCAAATGAAGAGTCAAGATAATTCAAATCCACGCCCCTTTCACATTTCAAATTTATCCCAATGCAAACAAAGGCTAAGACGATTCTCTGAGGACCCCCAAGGTATATGGAGGAGTTCCAGGCCTTGTCCTTATCTTTTAAAATGGCCTGGGGAAACATAGCCATGGTCTTATAAAATTACAAAAGCTGGCCATGGGTACCCATATCCCCACACATAACCTGCTAAATGTAGCTTTTGTGGTCTTCAATAACTGAGATAGGGCAAAAGAGGCACATAAGAACCAAAGAAAGGCAGAGAGAGAGACTAAAGGGAGGGCCAATTGTTGGCCCTTGCTATGGGAGAAAAACTCCCATCTCCAGCTCATCTTGGGAGAAACCCCAAGAGCCTTGCCGTACCTGTGGCAAGTCAAGACACTGGAGTCTAGAATGCCAAGTGAGTAACAAGGGCCTACAGGCTCGCAATCCCTCTGGGTCCTGTCATCAATGTGGCAAAAAAAAAGGGCAATGGAGAAAGGTCCCAAATTCTGAGGGGAGGATGGGACTCCTAATGCCTTGCTGCCCCTGGTGAAAGACTGAAGGGGCCCAAGGCCTACAATGGCTCTGATGAGGCAATCAGTCCCAATCATAGCGACAGAGTCTTAGATAAACCTAGATGTGTCAGGTAAATATATTGGTTTCCTTGTGGACACAGGGTCTGGACTGCTAGTTCTTACTTTCTGTCCTGGATCACTATCTGCAAATGCTGCATTATCATTGGTGTTGATGGCAAACGCCAGACTAGGATTTTTCACTCTACCCCTAAGTTTTAAATTTAGGGCTAGTACAAAAGGCACTTCAAGGGTATGGGAACCAAGTTCTCCCAGCATCAAACTCTGAGGGGGATATACTCCCTCAGAGTAAAAGCAGAAAGCATCATCTATCAAGTAAAAGCAAAAAAACAAAAACAAACAAACAACAACAACAACAAAAACATGGTCTGTCTTAAGACATAAAAGAAGAGTTCCTCAAGTAATCAATTGCAACCTAAATTAACTAGTACATATCAGGTGCTCCTGAGTAAAACAACTGCAGTAAAACTTAGAGGTATGGGACCTTGGGTGTACTTATCAAGAACAAAGAAATTGTTCCATTTGAGTCTTCACAGAAACCCTTGATACAGACTCCAAGCTATTTATATGATGCACTGGAGGATTTAAAGCTTCTGTTCAAGAAACAACCAGGCAACCAGGACCCAAAGCATCAGAGTTAAACAGCTTTCTTTGTTCTTGATCTGTGAATCTTTTATTTTGGTACAATTATGTTACACTTTGTTTTGCTCATAGTTTTTCCCACAAGAAAACTGGGTGGAATAGGCCAACCCCGATGGGGAAGAAACGCTTTCCTCAGTATATTGTTACTACTAATCTTTGGGACCTACTTGTTTAACTCCCTTGTAAACTTTGTGTCTTTTAGGTGGCAACAGTTCCACATCAAAATGATGGTTATGCAGGAACTCCAGCCTATTCTATTGGAGGATATGACCAATAATGTTTAAATCAGGTAGAAAGAGACTTTCAGACCCTGGCTCAGCAGGGACACTGTTGTCTCTCAGCATGAAGCTGCTCTAGAAGTGACCTAGTCCTTCAACAACCCTTAGGAATATGGACCCAAAGACTCTGAAAGAGAAAATAAAGTATATTACATAGGGTGGCCATAGCCTTCCTAGACAGTAAACAAAATAACTTGTCAAATGGATGGAAAGAACAAACTATCCAAACAGTGCACAGATCACATCCTGAGCTCATGGTTAGAACATATTGCAGCAAGAAAGTAAAAGAGCAGAAGGGAAAATCTCCCAATTTGCAGAAGTGAAAAACCACTGTTAGTGTCCTTGAGTTGACTTACACTCATTATAAAGTAAAAGACACACCCCTGGGGAGAGATTTAAGATACTAATGAGACATACAATGTATTGTACTGTATGTATTATATGTTTCATTAGCATCTTAAATCTCCACACATGTGCTTATAGAAAACAACCCATAACATACGTGACAGCAACACCCCTTCCCACCCCTTCATTAATAATTATGTAAGACTCCCATAAAGCGAGTTTCTCCAGTGTCAGTTGGTGCTGTTTCACCTGTGAGGAGACTACTCTGATCAGCTGTCAGAGTGTACTTTTGCTTTGCAATAAAGTATCTTGCTTGCTTTTACTTCAGACTTGCTCTCAAGAATTTTTTGGGTGGTGAAGTCAATAACCTGAAGGGGCCCACCAGCAACAATGGGACATATACATGTACAATAAAGTGTATTAAAAGGGTAGAGATAATAAATGCAAGATTGATGGCAGTGGTTATGGCCTGGCAGTGAATTTGGAGGGTAGATGCAAGACAATGGAATAAGAATGGAGCATACAGATAGATACAACAATATTGGTAATGTTTTAGTTCTTTTATTTGTTGGTGGATTGGGAGGTGCTTGTATAATTATTATTCTTTACAATGTATATATATTTTGTTCAAATCAGATATTACATAAAAAATATTTTAAAATTATTAGAGACTGCAAACAAGTATTTTCCTGGCCCCCAAGCTGAACCACCAAATGCAACTAAAAGGTAGATTATTCATTGCTTCACCAAATAATGTTTAATGGTAAATTCTGCTTCCGTTTTGGTCAGAGTTTGATTCATGTTGTGTACATACTTTTTGCCTGAAACCACAAAAATTATCTGGTCGTATTTATTGAATGTGTAATTTATTCTCAAATGATAAAATTGCATTTTGTTCATCCAATATTT
>NW_016823811.1:18377-19715 GCF_001698545.2 Rhinopithecus bieti
TAAGTGTTTTTTGCCACAATAAATTTGTTAAATGCTTTTGACATACTAAATAAGTAAATAAATAAAATTATAGATTTAAGATAATTTTCCCTCAGTAATTTTAAGGCAATACTTCATTACCTTCTAATATCAGGATTTCTACTGAGAGGTCTGATTTCATTGTTTCCTTATTTATGACCTTATCCATGACCTCTTCCCCATAGCTTTTGGAATTCTTTACCTTCAGTATTTACGATGATTTTATTTTGTTTCATTTTCACTTTTACATAAAAGGTTATTTCCAAAATTCTAATAACGTTTGGTTATTTATTCAAAACTAAGAGAGCCACTGTGTTAGTCCGTTCTTATGCTGCTAATAAAGACATCCCTAAGATTGGGTAATTTATAAAGGAGAGAGATTTAATTGACTCACAGTTCAGCATGTCTAGCGGGGGGCTCTGGAAACTTACAATCATGTTAGATGGGGAAGAAAACACATGCTTCACGGGGTGACAAGACGGAGAAGTGACAAGAAAAGGGGAAAACCCCTTATAAAACCATCAGATCTTGTGAGATCTCACTTACTAACATGAGAACAGCATGAGGGCAACTGCCCCAAAGATTAAATTACCTCCCACCAGGTCCTGCCCACAACACTTGGGAATTATGGGATCTGTAATTCCAGATGAGAGTTCAGTGGAGACACAGTCAAACTGTATCAGTCACTAAAAGGTGAACACTGAGGGATGGTTGAGTCTAATATTCTAGATTCCTCAGGCAGAATAGTCATTTTGTTAGGCAACTCTAATCATTGTATTTATGTATTTTAGGCTGGTCAGTGGAAACCATGAAGAACTGTGCAATGTCGCCTATAGATATAAACCTAAATTCCAGTGATCTAAGAAACGGAAATAGAAAGAAATTCTGAGTTCTCACTGATCTAGGACCCCAGAATTGAAAGAGGTTTTGAGTTGAGTTCTCTCTGTTCTTCAGCAGATTTTTTTTACCAAATCTGTCTTTTGAGTTTTCCCTCTCATTTATAGACTTTGACGATCATTTTGGTTTTCAGATCCATTCCCATTCATATTCGTATAAATACAGTTTGCCTCTATTTAATTAACCTTTCAGGAATTACACCATGCAGACTGAGTTTTTTTTTTCTCTCATCTATCAGCAGGGACATTTAGTCTTCAGCTTTTTTGTATCTGACAAGTAAGTTATCACTTATTTATCAACTTCGAACTTAAAATTATTCGACAATTCTGATCTTCTGTCTTCTTATCTCAATATTATTTGATATATGACTTAAAATGCCTTAATAAGCATGTGAATGGAATGTCATGATATATCACAATAAAT
>NW_016823812.1:0-4836 GCF_001698545.2 Rhinopithecus bieti
TCAGACATCTTTATACTTCCAAAACCCATCTTAAAAAAGCAGAATATAAGAACTCCAAAGATGAAAAAAGAGGAACACCTTTGAAGAAAGATTCCAAGAAAAAAGGAGGCTCATATGCAACAAATCCAGAATCCAAGCAAACAGTAGAAGATGAGAAAACTAAAACACAAAATGAGGCAGATAAAACTCCCTTAAAATCATCACATGAAAATGAACCATCTAAGAAGTCAAAACCCAATTTAGAAACAAATCCAGAATCCCAAAATTCTAAGGCAGCCTCAAAAAATCATTCACAAAAAGATAAGAAAGATTCAAAGAATTCCAAGAAGACGAACACTAAATTCATATATACAAAGAACAATGCAAAGAAAGATTTGAAGAGGTCAAAGACTAGTAATGATGCCATATCAGAGATTTGCTCAGAAGATAGTTTAAATGCTGATTTCCTCATGTTAGTGGGAGAGTCTGATGATGAATCCATAAATGTTGATACATGGTTAAGGAATTATTCACGGAATAATTCAAAGAAGCCTGCAAAGAAGGACACAAAAAAGAGTGCAAAGAAAAGCTCTGATGCTGAATCTGAAGACTCAAAGGATGCTAAGAAAGATTCAAAGAAAGATAAGAAAAATGTCAAGAAAGATGACAAGAAAAAGGATGTAAAGAAGAACACAGAGTCTACTGATGCTGAATCTGGAGATTCAAAGGATTCAAGGAAAGAGACAAAGAAGGATAAGAAAAATTTAAAGAAAGATGACAAGAAAAAAGACACAAAGAATTACCCAGAGTCTACTGATACTGAATCAGGAGATGCAAAGGATGTAAGCAAAGATTTAAGAAAGTCAAAGAAGGCTTCAAAGAAAGATGACAAGAAAAAGCATGTGAAGAAAAGTACAGTCTCTACTGATTCTGAATCTGAATTGGAGTCAAAGAAAAGTCAGAAAGATGAAAAAAAGGATAAAAAAGGTTCAAAGACAGATAATAAAAAGTCTGTCAAGAGTGATGAAGAATCTACTGATGCTGACTCTGAACCAAAAGGAGATTCAAAAAAGGGTAAAAAGGATGAAAAGAAGGGGAGGAAAGATTCAAAGAAAGATGACAAAAGGAAGGATGCAAAGAAAAATGCGGAATCTACTGAAACTGAATCTGATTTGGAGTTAAAGAAAGAAAAGAAAGACTCAAAGAAGGAAAGGAAAGGTTCGAAGAAAGATGTCAAGAAGGATGCAAGGAAGGACACAGAGTCTACTGATGCTGAATTTGATGAATCTTCCAAGACAGGCTTTAAAACATCTACACAAATCAAAAGTTCAGATACTGAATCTGAAGAGGCACTATATAAACCTGGGGCTAAGAAGAAAATTGATGAATCGTATGGCATATCTGGAAATTCAAAGCTGGAAGGACTGGAATTAAGGAGAGGATTCAGAATGGCATCCAAAAAGACTACATTCAAGGAAAAGGGGAAAAGGCAAGTATAGGTAGAGTTCCTCCATCAAGAGAAAGACCACCACTCCCTGCTTGTGAGCCTTCTCTACCATCACCAAAAGTCAAACGTCTTTGTCGGTGCAAGATGCCTCCTCCACCTCCAAAACCAAGATATGCTCCTTTGGTAAGTTTACTATTGTTTTATTTTTAGGCTAAAATGGATATAAAAGAAAGACATTTTAAAGTCTGAATTTCTGTTTTCTCCAAATAATAGTTATCTTTTACTAGAATATTGACAACTTTTCAACTCAAAGGTAAGAAAAATAAAGAGTACCTCACAAGGATGCAGAATATTGCAAAAAAGTTATAAATTCAAGAGAATAGAAATTATTTTGACTAGAGAAGAGAGAAATGACTTGTGATTTAAGAAAACATGTGAAGTTATGCATAAAGAAGGTCATTTTGCAAAAAAAAAAAGAAAGTGGTTAAGTTTTATGCTTGGAAAAGAACAAAAATGAAAATTGACTAAAATTTCTACAGGGGCAGATTTAAGCGAGATATAAAGACATTTCCTGAGAAGTTGATGAATACAGTAAAAGCTAGATTAACCAAAATGCATATGTAGCAGGTGGAATACATGCCAAGATTCAGTTGGGCAAAAAATAAATAAATTATTTAATCCATATCTTAAGTGGAGTTTTATGAGCCCTCATTATAACTGATATCAGGAAACAAAAGTTAACTTTTCAGAAATAAATATATCTTCTCTAATTTATAAGTCTCATGTTAACTTTATCTATTTGGAGGTAAATACTCTGCCAACTTAAAGCTAATACTTCTCTCATCTAGGAGACTTTCCCTTCAATCCCTTCCCCAAATAGTCTGATTGTAAGGGAAAGCTTAAATAGACATCTTACATTAGACAGAGGAGTTCTGGATTAGTCCTCACACTGCTGATAAAGATATACCTGAGACTGAGCAATTTACAAAAGAAAGAGGTTTAATTGGACTCACAGTTCCATGTGTCTGGGGAGGCCTCACAATCGTGGCAGAAGGCAAGGAGGAGCAAGTCACATCTTACTTGGATGACAGCAGGCAAAGAGAGCTTGTGCAGAGAAGCTCACATTTTTAAAACCATCAGATCTTTTGAGACTCTTCACTATCACAAGAACAGTGTAGGAAAGACCCGCCTCCATAATTCAATCACTTTCCACTGGGGTCCTCCCACAACATGTGTGAATTGTGGAGGTTACAATTCAAGATGAGATTTGGGTGGGGACACAGCCAAACCATATCAAGTCCCTATTCCACATGTTTCCTCCCTTTCTTTCTCTACGATTTTTGGTTGGGAGTAACTAATTTACATGATTTCTGGGCATCAACCTTTGTTTCCTATGCTTGCATGGTATTCATTGTTTATTCTAAGCATGGTAGGGCTGCTGCCCTGTGACCTGTTAAACTCAGGGCATCTGTAGATATGGCTAGTTCTTGACCCTAAGTTTCTCATTTTCATTAATTTCCTCCTCCCTTTCTTCTCATTTCTCCTCCTTGTCACCTTCTTGTTCTTCTAACTCAGGAAATTTATATTTCCTCTTTTAGACTCAGAGAGATCTATTTGATCTTATATTCCAAATATTTTCTATCTTTGGTTTATAATAAAACTTTACATACATACATCAATTTACTCCTAATATATTAATATTTTTTGGAAGATAAAAACACCTTGTATCATTCTCAGAGAGCCTGGGTTTCAAGTCTAGCTTTCTCCTAGAAGACCCCAAAACTCTGCTTTGAGACTCAGAGTTGATTAATGACCCCTTGCTCTAGGTGATATCTTCTTTCTCCACCAGATTGAGTTAATGAATGGCTAGCCACTAGTGTGACAATACTTATAAGAAATAAAAGTACACTGGGGAATAATTTTTCAGATAAATAAGAAGAAAGACTCTCAAATAGCTAGGCTCTTTTCCACAGGCAGTTTTTAGGAAAAGTAAGTAACATATAAGAAAAAAATTGAGTACAAGGATTAATTTTAATTTTAAAAAACATCTTTCAGGATATGTTCTAGGCTTGTACAATTCATGCCAAGTCTCTTTAATAAACTTCCATATGCATTCCCACCATTCAGTTAGGCTTTTCTATCTCTACTACTCCACTGAAACTTTTCGTTTAAAGATTACCAAATACCTTTTTGTGGCCATATCTACAGGCTTTTCCTCCCTCTTCAGGTTATTTCATAATTCAACAGCATTTAAACTAACCTCTCTGTCTGGAAATACTTGCATTACTTCACTTCTATGACTCTGTGTTCTCCTGTTTTTATTTCTACATGTGGTATCTTTTAACCACCTTTATTGTATCCTTTTCTGCTTCATTATTAAAAATTGGAATGATCCTTTCTTTGCTCTGGACACTCTCTATTTACAATACTCCCTTTGTGAGTTTATAGTGTTAAATGGCTTTAAATATTATCTATGTATTGATGATTACAAAATTAATATCTCCAGTTATGACCTTCCCATTGAGCTCCAAAATCTCTCCAGCCACTTACTTGAAATCTCCACTATAGTATCTACTGGGCATCTCAAACTTAAAATGTTTAAATAATACTTTTAACCGTGCACTAAGTTCTATTCCTCCCTTAGCCTTCTTCATCTTATCAGATGGCATCACCATCCAGCCAGTTCATTTTTTTAAGCCTGGACATAATATCTTTCTCACTTCTTTTTCTCACTCTCCACAGATAATCAGTCAGCAAGACTTGTTTACTCTACCTCCAAAATATATCCTGAATGAGTCCACTTTCCTTATCTCCATTACTACCACCTTCATTGCTCCAATCATCACCATCATTAGCATCTAGCTATCCATTAACTCATTATGTTGCCCAGGTTGGTCTTGAACTCCTGTGCTCAAGCAATCTTCCAGCCTTGTCTTCCCAAAGTGCTGAGATTGTAGGTGTAAGTCACCATGTCTGGCAGAATAAAATTTCTTACTCTATCTTTCAGTGTCTGCAATCTTTAGCACCTAACCATTTTTCTCCATAATCATGTAGCACTTTTTGTTTTTTCTCTTGTCATCTAGCCAAACTGGCATTCTTTTTGTTTCTCACAAACACCAAGATTGTTTTCTTGCAAAGCTTTTTCATGTGCTGTTTCCATTGATTGGAATGTTCCTCCCACAGATCTTTGCATGTCTATACCTTTTCATTATTTAGTTTTTCAGCTTAAGTGTTCTCTTTAGAGAAGCCTTCCCTGACTACGTTACTTTATGTTACCCTCTCCTCCACCACAATCCAGTCACCCTCCAAACACTGCATCGTACATTATTTGGCTTCACTGAATTTATCTTTATATAAAATTATATTTTATTCATATGTTTGTTAATTATATTGGTCATCACAATTCAGGT
>NW_016823812.1:5261-7395 GCF_001698545.2 Rhinopithecus bieti
TATATATATATATATATATCCACAGATTCAAAAACAGCACCACCTATGTTATATTTAGTTGGTTGAGAATTTAGTCCCTCTAAAGAGCTACATATCACAGTAGTTGAGATTCGGATATCCCATTTTCCAAGCATTTTTGCACTAGATATATCATTAAAACAAGTAAAGTATTTTTTTAAGTGGGGGGAGTCACAAAAATGCACTTTACATTCTAATTGAATGTCTGGAAGAGAATACCTATGTATTCTGCTCAATTGTGTATGGGGAACTTATGAACAAACTTTGTTATTGAATCTTATGGAGTTTTCTCCTTTGTTTCTTTGTTTGTTTGTTTGTTTGTTTGTTTGTTTTTTAATGCGGGCTTGAAGAATGATGGTTTTTCTCCTTTTCTCCTCTCCTGGAGTCCTAGTGATTCTCACAGCAGCACATAAGCACATAAGAACCACATAAGTAGTGCTGTGTTTCAGGGTCAGCACTGTTTACACTCCTGTATTAAGATTATTTACATTTATATTATGTATATAAATCTTAGCAATATTCTCCAACATAGTGAAGAATTCTTTATATTCCAGCTGCTAAGGTAGAAAAGTAGGGTGTTATGTTTAGGGTGTTTTGATTTCCATTCTGTATGTGTATATATAATCTTTAACAAAAATAGAAGTACAACAACAGAAACAATATAAAATATGTAAAGAAAAGCTAATCATTTAGATCCTTATGTCCACTTTCTGATGCCATATCTCCCTACTTTCTCATCTTCTTGAGGTAAACAATGTTAGCAGCCTGGGATCCATTTTCTCTCTTACACCATTTCCTTGTATAAGCAAATGTAAGGAGGGAGAGAGGGAGAGAGAGAGAGAGAGAGAGAGAGAGAGAGAGAAAGAGAGAGAGAGAGACAATTACGTAGTTTGTTTTGACCAAAATACAATCATGCACATGTAGTAAAGTACAACTTATTTTCTCACTTGACAATACCATGGTCATCCATATAAGTCATTAGACATACATCTAATGTTATTGTTCTTATTTCCAACTTGCTTATGAAAACACACACAGAATTTTATCTGTCAATTCCACACATTCTGAATTTGTTTTCTTTTCATCTTTTAAGTTTTTATTTTTGCTTATCTCTCTACTTCTCATTCCCACTTTCACCCCTCACTTTTTTCTCCTTTCTAGGTACCACTTATCAACAACTTACTATGTTTCATTCCATACTTCTCTCTAAAGTTCACTTTACCATATCAAACATTCAAACACACACAGACACATACACACGCACACAAACAAACACACACACACATAGTGTTGGCATCTGGGAGCAGGAGAGAAAGTGTCTGGCAGCTGGGAGCAGGAGGAAGTGAGGTTTTCTTATTGTTTTATTTAAAATAAAGAAATAATACATACTTCTTTGTATCTTGGTCAGCAATCGTTGTTACAGCTCCTCCTAACTTTTGCCATTTTAATGGATGCATAATGATATCTCCTTGGTACTTTAATTTGGATTATCCTGAATGCTAGTTAGTTTAAATATCTTTTGAATGTTTGTCGTACCATAAGTTTGATCTTTTGAGAATCATTTCTTTGTATTCTTTGTCCATTTTCACATGGGTTATTTATGTTTCCTGCATTTATTGAAGTATCTTTGCATATTATAGGTATTACTCCTTCATCTGTCTTCCTTGTTGTATTTTCCCTAACTTTCATGCCTAGTAATTATTTTGCAGTGCATTTTGCTGTGCACAAATGCTAAATTTTACATAGTCAAATACATCTATAATTTCCTTGGTTGTTCCTTGGCTGTCTGTATTAGTGAAAGTTATCTTCTCCACAGAGTAGTTTTAACAGGGACTAAAACAAACAAAACTAGTCCTTAGTAAATAATAAACTGTCATCAATGTCCAAATTGAGCATTGTGACAATCAAGGTTTTATTGTACTGAAATGAGTTAAAAAAGGAGATGTCCTAATGTCTTTCCCAAAAGAATTAAATACATTATTTGAAAATCGAAAGTCCCATGTAGGTTGTATAATCTAGTGGCTACTGCATACAGCTTTGGAGTCAAATAGTTTGGATTTAAATCCTTGCTCTATCACTTACTAGCAGGATACTTTTCCCCAAAAGTATCTTTCTT
>NW_016823813.1:0-2114 GCF_001698545.2 Rhinopithecus bieti
AAAGGAAATATCGTCAGATAAAACCAAAAGAAGCTTTCTGAGAAACTGCTTTGTGAAGTGTAAATTCATCTCATAGAATTACACTCTGCTTTTCATTGAGCAGTTTGATAACACTGTTTTCATGGAATCTGCAACAGGATATTTGGGACCACATTGAAGCCTATATTGAAAAGGAAATATTCTCAGATAAAAGCCAAAAAGAAGCTTTCTGAGAGACTGCTTTGTGATTTGTGAATTCATCTCATAGAGTTACACCTTTCTTTTCATAGAACATCTTGGTAGCAATCTTTTTGGGACGCTGAGAAGGGATATCTTGGATTGCATTGTAAATATTCTCAGATCGTGAAGTCTGTATTCATCTCACATGAAGCACTTTGCTAATACTCTTTTCGTGGAATCTGCGATAGGATATTTCAGAGTGCATTGAAGCCTATGGTGACAAACGAAATATCCTCAGACAAAAACCAAAAGAAAGTCTTCTGTGAAACTGCTTTGTATGTGTGAATTTACTGTTTTCTTGGAATCATTAATGTGATGTTTTGGAGCACTTTGAAGCTTATAGTGACAAGGAAATATCCTCATATAAAACTATAAAAGGCTTTCTGAAAACTACTTTCTAATTTGTGAATTCATCTCACAGAGTTACAATTTTCTTTCATGGAGTAGTATGTTAGGAATGCTTTTGGGGAGTCTGTGAAGGTGTTACACTGTACTTTTCATTGGGTAGTTTGATAACACTGTTTTGCTGGAATCTGCAATGGGATGTTTCAGAGTCCATTGAAGCTTAAGTTGACAAAGGATATTTCCTTTTCCACCATAGGACTCAGTGAGCTCCAGAATATCCCTTTGCAGATTCCATAAAAACAGTGTTAGCATACTGCTCCATGAAAAGCAGGTTATAAATCTGTGAGATGAATTCACACATCACAAAGAACTTTCTCAGAAAGCTTCTTTCTAGTTTTTATCTACGGATATTTTCTTTGTCAGCATGTGCTTCAACGCGATCTAAAATATCCCTTTTCAGAATTCCCAAGAACAGTGCTAACAAATTTCTCCATGAAAAGAACCGTGTAACTCTGTGAGATGAATTCACAAATTAGAAAACAGTCTCTCAGAAGGCTTCTTCCTAGTTTTTGTCAGAGGATATTTCCTTTGTCACTGTATGCTTCAATGCGATCCAAAATATCCCATTACAGATTCCAAGAAAACAGTGTTAGCAAACTCCTCAATTAAAAGAACATTGTACCTCTGTGAGATAAATTGACACATCATGAAACAGTATCTCAGAAAGCATATTTTCCGTTTTAATCTGATGATATTTCCTTTGTCACTATAGGCTTCAATGTGCTCACAAACATCCTATTGCAGATTTCACAAAAAGAGTGTTATCAAGTTGATCTATGAAAAGAACAGTGTAACTCTGTGAGACGAATTCACACATCACAAAGTCATTTCTCTGAAATCTTCTTTCTAGTGTTTATCTGAGGATATTTCCTTTTTCTCTTGAGGCTACAATGTGCTACTATAAATATATCTATTCAAATTCCATGAAAACAGTGTTAGCAAGCTGCTTCATGAAAAGAAAAGTGTACCTCTGTGACATGAATTCACACATCACAGAGAGCTTTCTCAGAAATCTTCTTTCCAGTTTTAACTGAGGATATTTCCTTTGTCACCATAGTTTTCAATGTGATCTAAAATATTTCTTCTCAGATTCCCCAAAAACATTGCTACCAAACTGCTCCATGAAAAGAATTATGTAGCTCTGTGAGATGAATACACAAATCAAAAAGCATTTTCTCAGAAAGCTTTTTTCTAGTTTTTGTCTGAGAATGTTTCCTTTTGTCACCATAAGCTTCAAAGCACTCCAAAATATTCCATTGCAGATTCAGAGAAAACAGTGCTACCAAACTGCTCCATAAACAGGATCGTGAAACACTGTTACATGAATTCACAAATCAAGAAGCAGTTTCTCAGAAAGTTTCTTTCTGGTTTTTCTATGAGGATATTTACTTTTTCAAATTAGGTCTCAATGCACTTGTGAATGCCCCTTTGCAGACTCCACGATAATAGTGTTAGCAAACTGCTCCATGAAAAGAAAGTTGTAAATCTCT
>NW_016823813.1:3210-10185 GCF_001698545.2 Rhinopithecus bieti
GGAATGTGTGATGGGATATTTCAGAGTGCATTGAAGAATATGGTGGAAAAGGAAATATCCTCAGATAAAAACTAGAAAGAAGCTTTCTGGGAAACAGCTTTGTGATGTGTGTGTTCATCTCAGAGAGTTACACCATTCTTTTTGTGAATCAGTTTGGTAGCCCTGTTTTTGGGTTATCTGAGAATGGATATTTTCAATCGAATTGAAGCCTAGGGTGAGAAAGGAAATATCCCCAGAAAAAAACCAGAGAGACTTTCTGAGAAACTGTTTTGTGATGTGTGAATTCATCTCACGGATTTCCAACTTCCTTTTCATGGAGCAGTTTATTAACACTGTTTTCCTTGAATCTACAAAGGGATATGTGGGAGCACATTGATAGAGGCCTACAGTGAAAAAGGAAATAACTTCAAATAAAAACTGGAGAGAAGCTCATCGAGAAAAGGTTTTATGTTGTGTTTATTCAGCTCATAGAAGTTAACCTTTTTGTTAATTAAGCAGTTCCTCATCACTGTTTTTATAGTATCTGAGGAGGGATATTTGGGAGCATATTGAAGTTAAGGTGGAAAAGGAAATATCCTCAGATAAAAACTAGAAAGAAGCTTCCTGAAAAACTGCTTTGTGATGGTGAATTTATCTCACAGTGTTAAAACTTTCTTTTCATTGTACAGTTTGGTAGCACTGTTTTTGTGGATTCTGCAGGGGGATATTTGGGAGCACATAGAATCCAAACGTGAAAAGAGAAAATTCATCAGGTAAAAACTGGAGAGACTTCAGAGAAACTCCTTTGTGATGTGTGCATTCATCTCATAGGGCTAAACGTTTTTATTGAGATACCACTTTCGCATCTCTGCTTTTGTGGTGTCTGGCAAAAGATATTTGGGAGTGCATTGAACCCTGTTGGTGACAAAGGAAATATCCTCATCTAAAAACTAGAAAGAAGCTTTCTGAAATACCGCTTTGTGATGTGTTAATTCATTTCACAGAGTAACATGATTCTTTTCATGGATCAGTTTGGTAGCAATGTTTTTGGGGAATCTGAGAAGGGATATTATAGATCACATTGAAGCCTATGGTGACAAAGGAAATATCCTCAGATATAAACTAGAGAGAACTTTTCTGAGAAAGTTCTATGTGATCTGTGAATTCACCTCAGAGAGTTACACCTTTCTTTTCATGGAGGAGTTTGCTAACACTGTTTTCCTATAATCTGCAAAGGGATATTTGGGAGCACCTTGAGGCCTATAGTGAAAAAGGAAATATCTTCAGATAAAAGCCAGAAAGAAGCTTTCTGATAAACAGCTTTGTGATGTGTGAATTCATCTCACAGACTTACACTTTTTTTTTCATTGAGCAGTTTGCTAACACTGTTTTCTTGGGATCTGCAATGGTATATTTTTAGCGCTTTGAATCTTATGGTGACAAATGCAATATCCTCATATAAAAAGTAGATTGAAGCTTTCTGAGAAACTGCTTCATGATGTGTTAATTCATCGCACAGCATTACGTGACTTTTTTCTTGAAGCAGTTTGCTAAAACTGTTTTCGTGAAATCTGCAATGGAATATTTCGCGTGCTTTGAAGCCTATGTGACAAAGGAAATATCCTCAGACAAAAACCTAAAAGAAGCCTTCTGAGGAACTGCTTTATGATATGTGAATTCGTCTCACAGATTTACACCTTTCTTTTCATGGAGCAGTTTACTAACACTGTTTTTGTGGAATCTGCAAAGGAATATTTGGGAGCACTTTGAGGCCTATGGTGAAAAAGTAAATATATTCAGATAAAAACTAGAAAGAAGGTTTCTGAGAAACTGCTTTGGTTTGTGTGAATTCATCTCACAGAGATAAATCATTTTTCTCATTAAGCACTTTGGAAACACTGTTTTTTTGGAATATGGAAAGGGATATTTGAGAGCAAATAGAGGCCAATGTTGAATAAGGAAATATCTTCAGGTAAAACCTGGAGAGAAAGTTTCTGATAACTCCTTTGTGATGTGTGCATTCATCCCATAGAGGTATAGTTTTCTGTTGAGAGAGCAGATTGTCATCACTGTTTTTGTGGTGTCTGATAAAGGATATTTGGGAGCACATGAAATCCGATGGAGGAAAAGAAAATATCCTGAGATAAAAACTAGCAAAAAAAATCTGAGAAATTTCTTTCAGATGGGTGAATTCATCACACTGTATTACACGTTTCCTTTCTTTGAGCAGTTTTGTAGCAGTGCTTTTATGGAATCTACAAAGGGATATTCAGGAGCTTCTAGAAACCTACAGTGAAAAGGAAATAACTTCAGATAAAACTGGAGAGAAGCTCTTCGAGAAAAGGTTTTGTGTTTTGTGTATTCAGCTCGTAGAAGTTAACCTTTTTGTTGATTGAGCAGTTCATCATCACTGTTTTTGTGGTATCTCAGGAGGGATATTTAGGAATACATGGAAGCTTATGGTAGAAAAGGAAATATCCTCAGATAAAAACTAGAAAGAAGTTTCCTGAGTAACTGCTTTGTGATGGGTGAATTTATCTCATGGTGTTAAAACTTTCTTTTCATTGTGCAGTTTGGTAGCACTGTTTTTGAGGAATCTGCAGAGGGATATTTGGGAGCACATAGAATCCAAAAGTGAAAATAGAAAATTCTTCAGTTAAAAACTGGAGAGAAGATTTCGGAGAAACTCCTTTGTGATAAGTGCATTCCTCTCATAGAGCTAAAAGTTTTTGTTGAGGTAGCACTTTGGCATCTCTGTTTTTGTGGTGTCTGGGAATGGATATTTGGGAGCACATTGAACCCTGTGGTGGAAAAGAAATATCCACATATAAAACTAGAAAGAAGCCTTCTGAAATACTGCTTTGTGTTGTGTTAATTCATCTCACAGAGTAACATGATTCTTTTCATGGATCAGTTTGGTAGCACTGTTTTGGGGAATCTGAGAAAGGATATTTTAAATCCCTTTGAGGCCCCTGGTGACGAAGGAAATATCCTTAGATTTAAACTAGAAAGAAGTTTTCTGAGAAACTTCTTTTTAATGTGTGAATTCATCTTTCAGAGATACACTGTTTGCTAACACTGTTTTCCTGGAATCTGCAAATTCATATATTGGAGCACATTGAGTCCTATGACTAAAAAAGAAAATATTCTCAGATAAAAATAGAAAGAATCTTTCTGCAAAAGTGCTTTATGATGTGTGAATACATCTCACAGTATTACACTGTAGTTTTCATTGAGCAGTTTACTAACACTGTTCTCCTGGAATCTGCAGTGGGATATTTTGGAGCATATTGAAGCTTTTGGTGACACAGGAAACATCCTCATATAAAAACTAGAAAGAGGTTTCCTGAGAAACTCCTTTGTGATGTGTTAATTCATCTCACAGGGTTACACCATACTGTTGGTGGAAAAGTAAATACGCACAGATAAAAACTGGAAAGGAGTTTCTGAGAAATTTCTTTGTGATGGGTGAATTCATCTCTCAGAGGTAAACCACTGTTTTCAAAGAGCAGTTTGATAACCCTGTTTATGTGGAATCTACAAAGTGATATTCATAGCATAGAGAAGCCTATGGTGAAAAAGGAATTACCCTCAGATAAAAACTAGAAAGAAGTTTTCTGAGAGACTGTTTTCTGATGGGTAATTTCGTCTCACAGAGTTACATCTTTCTTTTCATTAAGCAGTTTGGTAACACTTTTTTTGGAATACGAAAAGGGTTATTCGAGAGTGGAAAAAGACCAATGTTGATAAAGGAAATATTTCTGGTTGAAACTGGAGAGAAAGTTTCTGATAACTCCTTTCTGATGCATGCATTCATGGAGAGCAGTTTGTCATCACTGTTTTTGTGGAGTCTGAGAAGGAATATTTGGGAGTGCATGGAAGCTGATAGTGGAAAAGGAAATATCCTGAGATAAAAACTAGAAAGATGCTTTCTGAGAAAATTCTTTGTGATGGGTGAATACATAACACAGAATTCATCACACAAAGAAAACACAGTATTACAGGTTTCCTTTCTTTGAGCAGTTTGGTAGCACTGCTTTTATGGAATTTGCAAAGGGATATTCAGGAGCTCCCAGAGGCCTATGGTGAAAAAGGAAAAAACATCAGATAAAACTGGAGAGAAGTTTTAGAGAAATTCTTTTGTGATGTGTGTATTCATCTCATAGAGTTTAACATTTTGTTGATTGAACAGTTTGGCATCACTGTTTTGTGGTATTTGAGAAGAGTTATTTGGGGGTACAATGAAGCCAATGGTGAAAAAGGAAATATCCTCAGATTTAAACTAGAAAGAAGCTTTATGAGAAACTTCTTTGTGATTTGTGCATTCATCTCGTGGGGATAACACTTCTGTTTAGGAAGCAGTTTCGCTGTTATTGTGGTGATTGAGAAGGGATATTTGAGAGTGCCTTGAAGCCTATGCTAGAAAAGGAAATATCCTCAGTTAAAAACTAGAAAGAAGCCGTCTGAGAAACTACTGCTGGATGGTTGAATTCATCTCACAGACATACACAGGTTGTTATCATTGAGCAGTTTGACAACACTGTTTTCGTGGAATCTGCAACAGGATATTCGGGAGTGAACTGAAGACTATGATGATAAGGGAAATCTCCTCAGATGAAAACCAAAGAGATTTTTTTCTGAGAAACTGCTTTGTGATATGTGAATTCATGTCACGCATTTACACCTTTCTTTTCATGGTGCAGTCTGCTAACACTGTATTTGTGGAATCTGCAAAGTGATATTCATGAGGGCATTGAGGCCTACAGTCAAAAAGGAACTATCTTCAGATAAAAACTAGAAAGAAGATTTCAGAGAATCTGCTTTGTGATTTATGAATTCAACTCACAGAGTTACATGATTCTTTTCATAGAGCAGTTTTGTAGCACTGTTTTTGGAGACTCTGAGAAGGGATATTTTGGATCGCATTGAAGCTGATTCTGACAAAGTAAACATCCTCAGATAAAACTAGAAAGAAGCTTTCTGAAAACTGCTTTGTGATATGTGAATGCATCTTACAGAGTTACACCTTTCCTTTCATGGAACAGTTTGCTAAACTGTTTTCGTGGAATCTGCAAAGAGATATTTGGGAGTGCTTTGAGACCTATTGTGAAAAAAGAAATATCCTCATATAAAAACTAGAAAGAAGCTTTCTGAGAAACTGCTTTGTGAGGTGTGCATTCATCTCATGGAGGGAAATGTTTCTGTTGAGGGAGCACTTTGCTATTATTGTTTTTGTGGTGTCTGAGAAGGGATATTTGGGAGGGCATTGAAGCCTACAGTGGAAAAGGAACTATCTTCATATAAAAACGAGAAAGAAGCTTTCTGAGAAAACACTTTATAATGTGTTAATTCATCTCAAAGAGTTATACAATTAGCAGTTTGGAAGCACTACTTTTGGGGAATCTGAGAAGGGATATTTTAGATCGCATTCAAACCTATGGTGACAAAGGAAATATTCTCAGACAAAAACTAGAAGAAAGCTTTCTGAGAAAGTTCTTTGTGATGTGTGAATTCATCTCAGAGAGATACATGCATCTTTTCATGGAGCAGTTTTGTACCACTGTTTTTGGAGACTCTGAGAAGGGATATTTAGGATCTCATTGAAACCGATTCTGACAAAGGGAATATCCTCATATAAAAACTAGAAAGAAGCCTCCTGAGAAACTGCTTTGTGATGTGTGAATGCATCTCACAGAGTTACACCTTTCCTTTCATGGAACAGTTTGCTAAAAATATCTTCGTGGAACCTGCAAAAAGATATTTGGGAGCACTTTGAGACCTATGGTGAAAAAAGAAATATCCTCAGATAAAAACTAGAAAGAAGCTTTTAGAGAAACTGCTTTGTGAGGTGTGCATTGATCTCTTAGAGGGAAACATTTCTGTTGAGGGAGCACTTTGGTATCACATTTTTTGTGGTGTCTGAGAAGGAATATTTGGGAGGGCATTGAAGCCTACAGTGGAAAAGGAAATATCCCCATATAAAAACTAGAAAGAAGCTTTCTGAGAAAACGCTTTGTAATGTGTTAACTCGTCTCACAGACTTATACAATTAGCAGTTTGATAGCACTGTTTTTGGGGAATCCAAGAAGGGATATTTTGGATCGCATTCAATTCTATGGTGACAAATGAAATATCCTCAGATAAAAACTAGAAGAAAGCTTTCTGAGAAAGTTCTTTGTGATGTGTGAATTCACCTCACGGAGAAACACCTTTCTTTTCATGGAGCAGTTTGCTAACACAGTTTTCGTGGAATATGCAAAGAGATATTCGTGAGCGCATTGATGCCTATGGGGAAAAAGGAAATATCCTCAGATGAAAACTAGAAAGAAGCTTTCTGAGAAACTGCTTGGTGATGTGTGAACTCATCTCACATAGGTACATCGTTCTTTCCATTAAGCAGTTTGGTAACAATATTTTCATGTAACCTTCAATAGGATAATTTGGAGTGCATTTAAGCCTACGGTGACATAGGAAATAGCCTCAGATAAAAACCAAAAGGAAGCTTTCTGAGAAACTACCTTGGGATGTGTGAATTCATCTCACAGAGTTGCACTGTTCTTTTCATTGATCTGTTTCCTGTCACTGATTTCTTGTGATGTGCTATGGGATGTGTTGGAGCACATTGACGCTTAGGGTGACAAAGGAAATATCCTGAGACAAAAACTGGAAAGAATCTTTCTGAGAAACTGCTTTGTAATTTGTAATTTCATCTCACAGAGTTACATGATTCCTTTCATGGAACAGTTTGGTAGCCCTGTTTTTATGGAATCTGCAAAGTTACATTTGTGAGCTCCCAGAAGCCTAGGGTGAAAAGGAAATAACTTCAGATAAAACTGGAGAGAAGCTTTTCGATCAACGTTTTTTGTTATGTGTATTCATCTGAAAGAGTTTAACCTCTTTGTTGATTGAGCAGTTCGGCACTACTGTTTTTGCACTATCTGAGGGAGATATTTATTAACACATTGAAGTCTATGGTGAAAAGGGAAATATACTCAG
>NW_016823813.1:13581-16014 GCF_001698545.2 Rhinopithecus bieti
GAAACTGCTTTGTGATGTGTGAATTCATCTTACAGATTTACACTGTTCTTTTCAATTAGCAGGTTGATAATGCTTTTTTCGTGGAATTTGCAATAGGATATTTCAGAGCGCATTGAAGATCATGGTGACAAAGGAAATATCCTCAGACAAAAACCAAAGAAGCCTTCTGAGAAACTGCTTTGTGATGTGTGAATTCATCTACGGATTTACATGTTTCTTTTCATGGAGCAGTTTGCTAACACTAATTTCATGGAATCTGCAAAGGAATATTTGGGAGCGAGCTGAGGCCAGTGGTGAAAAAGGAAATATGTGCAGAAAAAAAACTAGAAAGGAGCTTTCTGAGAAACTGCTTTTTGATGTGTGAATTCATCTTACAGAGCAACACTATTCTCTTCATTGAGCAGTTTGATAATACTGCTGTCGTGGAATCTGCAATATTATATTTGGGACTGCATTGAAGCCTATTTTGACAAAGGAAAAATCCTCAGATAAAAACGAATAAGAATCTGTGAAACTGCTTTGTTATGTGTCAATTCATCTAACAGACTTACACCATTCTTTTCATTCAGAAGTTTGCTAACACTTTTTTCGTGCATTCTGCAAATTGATATTCAGGAGGGCTTTGAGGAACATGGTGAACAAGGAACTATCTTCAGGTAAAAACTAGAGAGAAGTTTTCTAAGAAACAGCTTTGTGATGTGTGCATTCATCTCACAGAGTTTCAGCATACTTTTCCTGGAGCAGTTTGGTAGCCCTGTTGTTGAGAAATATGATAAGATATAGTTTCAACTGTATTGAAACCTATGGTGAAAAAGGAAATATCCTCAGATAAAAGCTAGAGAGAGACTTTCTGAGAAATTGCTTTGGGATGTTTGTATTCATCTCACAGAGTTCCACGATTCTTTTCTTGGAGGAGTTTGCTAACTCTGTTTTCGTGGAATTAGCAATAGGATACTTGGGATCACTTTGAAGCCTATAGTGACAAAGGACATAGCCTCAGAGAGAAACCAAAAAGAAGTCTTCTGAGAACCTGATTTGTGATGTTGAATTCATCTCACAGATTTACACCTTTCTTTTCATGGAGCTAACGCTATTTTCGTGGAATCTGCAAAGAGATACTCGCAAGTGCACTGAGGTCTATGGTGAAAAAGGAAATACCCTCAAACAAAACTAGAAAGAAGCTTTCTGAGAAACTGTTTTGTGATTTCTGAATTCATCTCACAGAGTTACATGATTCTTTTCATGGAGCAGTTTGATAGCACTCTTTTTGGGGAATCTGAGAAGGGTTCCTTTGGATTACATTAATGCCTATGGTGACATTGGAAATACCCTCAGATAAAAACTAGAAAGAAGCTTTCTGAGAAAGTTCTTTGTGATGTGTGAATTCATCTCACATAGTTACACATATGTATTCATGGAGCAGTTTGCTAACACTTTTTGTGTAATGTGCAAAGGGATATTTCGGAGTGCATTGAGGCCCAGGGAGAAAAGGAATTATCCTCAGTTAAAAACTAGAAAGAAGGTTTTGGAGAAACTTCTTTGTGATGTGAGAATTCATCTCACAGTGTTACAGTGTTTTTTCCATTGAGCAGTTTGCTAACACTGTTTTCTTGGCATCTGCAATGGGATATTTGGGAGCGCATTGAAGCTTATGGTGACATAGGAAATATCCTCATAGAGAAACTAGAAAGAAGCTTTCTGAGAAACCACTTTCTGATGTGTTAATTCATCTCAAAGAGTTACACAATTCTTTTCATGGAGCAGTTTGGTAGCACTGTTTTTTGGGAATCTGAGAAGGGATTTTTTAAGGGCATTGAAGCCTATTGTGACAAAGGAAACATTCTCAGATAAAAACTAGAAAGAAGGCTTCTGAGAAACTTCTTTGTGATGTGAGAATTCATCACACAGTGTTATAATGTTCTTTTCATTGAGCAGTTTGCTAACACTGTTTTCTTGGCATCTGCAATGGGATATTTGGGAGTGTCTGGAAGCTTATGGTGACATAGAAAATATCCTCATAGAAAAACTAGAAAGAAGCTTTCTGAGAAACTGCTTTGTGATGTATGTGTTAATTCATCTCAAAGAGTTACACGATTCTTTTCATGGATCAATTTGTTACCAGTGTTCTCATGGAGCAGTTTGATAGCACTGTTTTTGAGGAATCTGAGAAGGGTTACTTTGGATTACATTGAAGCCTATGGTGACATTGGAAATACCCTCAGATAAAAACTAGAAAGAAGCTTTCTGAGAAAGTTCTTTGTGACGTCTCAATTCATCTCACATTGTTACACATATGTATTCTTGGAGCAGTTTGCTAACACTTTTCATGGAATCTGCAAAGGGATATTTTGGAGTGCATTGGGGCCCAGGGTGAAAAGGAATTATCCTCAGATAAAACTAGAAGAAGATTTCTGAGAAATTTCTTTGTGTTGT
>NW_016823814.1:0-4093 GCF_001698545.2 Rhinopithecus bieti
TAATCATAAACAAAAGGTTAGATAGATTTGTCTGCATAAAATTTCTAAATTTCTATACGATGTTAACAATAAAATTCCCACTTAAAATTATTGGCAAAATATATGGTGAGAAAAATATATGTAACAAAGGAGTAATGTGTTTTAATATATAAAGATACTAATAAAACTATGAGATAAAACTGGTAGGAAAAATGGACTATGGTCATTAATGAATCACGAAATGAAAAAATGACAGATGATCAATACATTTATATATGAAATGATAAACTGCATTAAATAAAAGAATGGTAAAATAATGAGATAGCCATTGTAACCATAAAATTAGGGAAGAATGACCAAACATAACATTCTGAGCAATCACTGGTGCTCTCAGAAGAGCTTGTTCACACACTGCTCATGGGAGGATATACTTGTAACAATCCTTTTGTAAAACAATTTGGCAAATGTACTGATTATCTGAAATACTTTCCTACCTCTGGTTGATGCATTCTACTTCTAAGAATCTATCCTAAGGAAACATTTGGGAAGCCAGGCAAAGTTTAGTAAGGTGTTTTTTTTATCTATTACTAATTATGCTTGAAGTAATATTTCCATCAGGCTACAGAAGCTCATCCAAAACCTTGTCATTGGTCCCAGTTTAGATTGAGTAGTTCAGGTGACTGAAGGCTCCCAAATCCTTAATGTGTTCTATTTCAGGATAACTTCTGTGTATATAGTCCAAGTTTTCATTTTACCCACTCCATTCTATTTCCAAACAGGTCTACACTGCCAGCAGTGATTGATCAAGAATTTGTTTAAGTTTGTCAATTCAGTATTCTGCAGAAAAGGGTACCAATGTGTTAGTCTCCACAGCCTTAGGAACTGAATGGCAAACAATTCAGGTGTGGCAAAAAGGCTTGCTGGGATAGTAGCTTCTGCTTCTCCTTGGGGAACTCATTAAAAGCTGGAAGATGGCTGAGTCTCTTAGAGTCTGGATATACTAGCATGTCAACAACACTGAAATTTGTTTTTTAAATGCTCAGTCATCTAGGAAATGCCTTTATGAGGAAATCTACTAAGTTGTCTTACCTTTTCATTGGTGTGTCATGATATTAACTCTAATTCCTCCAACCAAACTTATGGTAGATCTAGTTAGAGGCTGGATATTATACCCCACATATCAGCATTGAGGTCAAGAATATCAGCTGTAGTCAGACATACAAAACAACAGGATTTGAAGGAAAACAGATGTTTGGTAAGTATGATAGTACAACAACAACAATAACAACAAAAACTTATCTTTTTCCTTTTATTATTATTTTTCTTTATTTCTTCTGAAAAAAAAGGGATACAAGTGCAGAAAGTGCAGGTTTGTTACAGAGGTATACATGTGCCATGGTGGTTTGCTGCACCTGTTGACCCATCTTCTGAGCTCTCTCCCCTCACTCTCCAATCCCCAACAGGCCCTGGTGTGTGTTATTCCCCTCTCTGTGTCCATGTGTTCTCAATGTTCATCTCCCACTTATAAGTGAGAACATGCAGCGTTTGGTTTTCTGTTCCTGTGTTAATTTGCTGAGGATGATGGCTTCCAGCTTCATCCATGTCCCTGCAAAGGACATGATCTCATTCCTTTTTATGGTTGCGTAGTATTCCATGGTGTATATGTGCCGTATTTGCTTTATCCAGTCTATCATTGATGGGCATGATTGGGTTGGTTCCATGTCCTTGCTATTGTAAATAGTGCTGCAATAAAAATACATGTGCGTGTGTCTTTATAGTAGAATGATTTATAATCCTTTGGGTATATACTCAGTAATGGGATGGCTGGGTCCAGTGGTATTTCTGGTTCTAGATCCTTGAGTAATCGCTACACTGTCTTCCACAATATTTGAGCTAATTTACATTCCCACCAACAGTGTAAAAGTGTTTCTATTTCTCCACATCCTCACCAGCAATTTATTGTTTCCTGACTTTTTAATAATTGCCATTCTGACTGGAATGAGATGGTACCTCATTGTAGTTTTGATTTGCATTTATTTTTCTGATGATCAGTGATGTTGAGCTTTTTCAAATATTTTTTGGCTGCATAACTTTCTTCTTTTGAGAAGTGTCTGTTCATATCCTTTGCCCACTTTTTGATGGGGTTGTTTGTTTTTTTCTTGTAAATATGTTTAAGTTCCTTGTAAATTTTGCATGTTAGACCTTTGTCAGATGGGTAGATGGAAAAAAATTTCTCCCATTCTGTAGGCTGCCTGTTCACTCTGATGATAGTTTCTTTTGCTGTGCAGAAGCTCTTTAGTTTAATTAGATCCCATTTGTCAATTTTGGCTTTTGTTGCAATTGCTTTTGGCATTTTCATCATGAAGTCTGTGTCCATGCCAATGTCCTGAATGGTATTGCCTAGGTTTTCTTCTAGGGTTTTTATGGTCTTAGGTTTACATTTAAGTCTTTAATCCATCTTGAGTTAATTTTTATATAATTTGTAAGAAAGGGGATCCAGTTTCAGTTTTCTGCATATGGCTAGCCAGTTTTCCCAGCACCATTTACTGAATAGGAGATCCTTTCCCCATTGCTTGTTTTGGTCAGGTTTATCAAAGATCAGACGGTTGTAGATGTGTGGTGTTATTTCTGAGGCTTCTGTTCTGTTCCATTGGTCTATATCTCTGTTTTGGTACCAGTACCATGCTGTTTTGGTTACTGTAGCCTTGTAGTATACTTTGAAGTCAGGTAATGTGATGCCTCCAACTTTGTTCTTTTTGCAAAAGCTTACTTTTATTGAGTGGTTATTTTGAGGCAGATAATGTGCTAAACTCTTTACAGAGATTATCTCATTCAACTCTCCTAGCCATCCTTAATTAGAGGAGTTATAATGTTTCTTATTTCACAAATGATGCAGTCTGAACTCTGATGACTTGGCTCCTGAACTTCTGCTCTTATCCATGAGATTAATGTGAAATGAGTTTGAGAATGTAGAGCCTGTGGTTGCCAATCCAAGTTCAAAAACTTCAAAGCCCAGTTTCCAAAGTTTCTGGAAGTACTACATTCAGGTTCACAGACCCCCAAAAAGCTGGCTATTCTCACTGGCAGAGAGAATTATGTCTAAAATACTCAAATGTGTTGGCTGGACCTGCTGGTACTTCTTCCACATGTCACAGCCAACTGATCACTTGTGTGTCTAACCTGAATATATCTTACCCAGCAAGGCAGTGGAAGGCCCAAACAAGCAGAATTTGTCCAATACAAATAAACCTAACTGTTTTTTTTTTCTTTTGATTTGTCAAAGATGGTCCTAACATTCCTTGTGTATCTTTAAAAATATGTGAATGTATGAAAAATCCTGCACTGAATAAGATCAAGTTCTTTGCCCTTGGGGGCTTGAAATTGCATGTATCAAAAGCTCACAGCTTCTTTTGAGAGCAGTTATAGCCACAATTCATCACACACTTGGTATTTGCCCAACAGGCACATCAATAAGTGCTTTACATATTTTTCCATTTCATCCTAACAACAATCCTACTAAATAGATGTGATTATCCCAGGTTTTACACATGAACGACCTAAGACTCAGAGAATTTAAGAAAGTTGCCCAAGATTCCAAAGCTAGTAAATTGGAACTAGGCTGTCTGATTCAAAGGCCTCTGTTTTGAACCACTACACTTATTCAAGACTGCTCGAACTTTAATGCATATAGCCAGAGCCGAGCGATGGGCATTTCTCGGGATGACTGGCACAAGCGCCGCAAAACCGGGGGCAAGAGAAAGCCCTACCACAAGAAGCAGAAGTATGAGTTGGGGCACCCAGGTGCCAACACCAAGATTGGCCCCCGCCGCATCCACACAGTCCGTGTGCGGGGAGGTAACAAGAAATGCCGTGCCCTGAGGCTGGACGTAGGGAATTTCTCCTGGGGCTCAGAGTGTTGTACTCGTAAAACAAGGATCATCGATGTTGTGTACAATGCATCTAATAATGAGCTGGTCCATACCAAGACTCTGGTGAAGAATTGCATCGTGCTCATCGACAGCACACTGTACCTACAGTGGTATGAGTCCCACTACGCGCTGCCCCTGGGCCGCAAGAAGGGAGCCAAGCTGACTCCTAAGGAAGAAGAGATTTT
>NW_016823814.1:7104-8122 GCF_001698545.2 Rhinopithecus bieti
GCTATTTTATTAACTCTTAAAAGTTGTTTTCAAGTCAATCTCCTTACTTTTGTGAAGAGTTCTGAAAAACTGGTTCAACTCATTCTCACCGCAAGATCTGCTGAGACACAGGTGGAATCGATGGATGGGCAATGAGAAAATGAAAGTTGACTACAAATTTAGAGCTTTGGACCAACAACACTGGCATCACCTGTGAATATGTTAGCAGTACAGACACTCAGGCCCCACCCAAGAACTCCTGAGTCATAATCTGCATTTTAGCAAGATTCTAGGGTGAATTATATGCACACTGAAGTATTGAAGGCATGAACTACAACATTTGTGAAAAAGTCCCTCCTCTCTAGCTAAGTTAACAACACAGAACAGTTAGATGCTTAATTTTCTTCCCCAAGTCTTTGTTCTTGGGCTAAGAACACCTCATTCAGTTTGCAATGCAAAGGACAATTATCGAACCAAGGATGAAAGAACAAATGAGACAAAAATCAAATAGCAAGATAGTAGGCTTAAATCCAAACATACCATTAATTACATTAAATGTAAAGGGACCAAACACTCCAACTAAAAGGCAGAAATTGTCAGACTGGATAAAAAAGCAAGATCCAACTGTAAGCCATTTATAAAAGATGTCCTTTCCAGCCTGGGTAACAAAGTGAGACCCCATCTCTACAAAAAATAAACAAAATTAGCCAGGCATGGTGATGTGTGCCTGTAGCCTCAGCTACTCAGGAGGCTGAGGTGGGAGGATAGTGTGAGCCCAGGAGGCAGAGGCTGCAGTCAGCCAAGATCACACTACCATACTCCATCCTGGGCAACAGAGTAAGACCCTGTCTCAAAAAATAAATAAATAAATGAAAAACATAAAGTACCAAGAAGGTGACAATATTTCTTAAATTTTTTTTTCTGGAAAAGTTCAGGCAGGTCCTTTTTAACAACTGCTGCAGTGGTAAACAGAACATATTTTAAAGTTATGGATGTAAAATTAAACTTTATTTCCTCTGAAAAAAGAAAGATGGCCGGG
>NW_016823815.1:0-8498 GCF_001698545.2 Rhinopithecus bieti
AATTCAAAGACATGTGATTACTTCAATATCGGCTTCTCTATAAAACAAGTCAGCTCAACAGTTTATTTGCCACAGAATTCCAGAGACCTCTTATTAAAGAAATTTGATTTGCATCATCAAATTAATGATATTCAAGAATAGAACTCACATTATTTTTTCTTTTTTTTTTTTTTACCATTTATCTTACTTCTCATTTCATATTGCATTCAGCCATCTTGATTATTTACTCTTCTCTTCCTTTTTAGAATAATGAACACCTATTCTTCTTTGCTTTCTTGGTTAAGTAATATTCCTCCATGTGTCTACATGTTCCAAATCTATACAGGTTCTTCAACACTGTTCTCTTGCCCTGCTGGCTGTCTTGACCATTACACATCCTTTCTTAATCCTTTTCTTTGCCAATAACTTTTTTCAATAACTCAGTTAAAATTTAAATTATGACTTTTTAGCCTAAATGCAAAATACTTAATCTTTGATGAAAATTTAAAAGAGCATAAATCATCTCATGACTCATGAAAGTGCTATAGTACTTACAAATATTTTAATGCCGGCAATTTAAAGAGCTACGGATCTTCAACAGTTGTCAGAGGATTGCGATTGAGAATTCTGAAAAATGCAATAGAATTAAAATTATCTGCATTTTCAAAGTGTGAAATTGCATAAAAAGTTTATAGTCATTTTTTGGTATGGAACTTGTAGGTAAAAAAAAAAACATTTTCTATTTTTACCTAATAAATCACCATTAGACTTCGTAAAGCACTCTTCCTTTGGGAACTACCTAGGTCTCTAGAAGATAAAGTAGAGGAGAGAAACAGGGGAAGAAATAGAAAAAATTAAAAAAAGTGGATAGCAAAGGAAAAATATGCCACAGAACTTTTCAGGTCAAAAACCCTAGAAGTGACTATGTTGGTAGGAAGCCCTGACTCTGTAGGAAACACTATTTCTAGTGTCCTCCATAATTCAGGTTGCTTGTCCTACTTCAAGTTGCTCATTTTTGTTGTTGTTGCTGTTTTGTTTTGTTTTGTTTTTTTGAGATGGAGTTTTGCTCTGTCACCCAGGCTGGACAGCAATGGCTCCATCTTGGCTCATTGCAACCTCCACCTCCTGGGTTCAAGCGATTCTCCTGTCTCAGCCTCCTGAGTAGCTGGGATTACAGGTGCCTGCCACCACTCCCAGCTAATTTTTGTATTTTTAGTAGAGACTGGGTTGACTGGGTTTCATCATGTTGGCCAGGCTGGTCTTGAACTCCTGACCTCAGGTGATCCACTCCCTTCAGCCTACCAAAATGTTAGGATTACAGGTGTGAACCACTGTGCCTGACTGCTTGCCTTTTATCTTTGCAAAGTTTTTCAAATTCATGGTTTAATTTGCACAGTTAAGGAAAAAAATAGGACCAATTCTTTTGCTTTATAGCCAAAGAAAAAGGGATAAATCTAAGAGAAGAAAGAATGGGTCAAAACCATACTCCCATCATATACTCCCACTTGTCTTGTATGACATCACAGCCTTTGTTACATTGCATGTAATCACCTGTCTACTTGTCAGTCTCCTGGACTATCAGGCTCCTTGAGGGCAGAGACCACATCTTATTCTCATTGTCATCCCTGTGCCTGGCATGATGTCTGAAATTTACTAGGCATTTAATAAATGTTTATTGGGCCGGGCGTGGTGGCTCATGCCTGTAATCCCAGCACTTTGGGAGGCTGAGGTGGGCGGATCACCTGAGGTCAGGAGTTTGAGACCAGCCTGACCCACACGGAGAAACTCCATCTCTAGTAAAAATATAAAATTAGCCGGGTTTGGTGGTGCATGCCTGTAATCCTAGCTACTTGGGAAGGCTGAGGCAGGAGAATCGCTTGAACCTGGGAGGTGGAGGTTGTCGTGATCCAAGATCGCGCCACTGCACTCCAGCCTGGGCAACAAGAGCAAAACTGTCTCAAAAAACAAAACAGAACAAAACAAAACAAAAAAAAAATCATTTGGTTCTTCAAAAGGAACTGTCTAGGAAACAGAAAGGCAAAGCACAGGATAGGGATATGTTGTTGGCAAGTGCACCTGACAAAGGACTTACACCCAGAACAAACAACAGACTCGTACAACTCAGGAATAACACAAACAAACAAATGGGCAAAAGATCTGAAGTTCATTTCACAAAACAAGAAATACAAGTGGCAAATAAGTACAACAAAAAGATGATCAGCGTCGTTACTCAGCAGGGAAGTGCAAATATCACAATGAAACACCACCTTGTAGTGGCCAGGATAAAACTCAAAGGCCAACCCTTGGCAAGGCTGTGGGACAACCTTGCTGGGGTGTCAAGGGGGACAGCCACTCTGGAAGAGATTGGTGCTTACCACAGAACCAGCAGTTCCAATCCCAGGTATGCACCCAAGAGAAAAAAAAAAAACGTGTCCACACAAAGTTAGGTCTACACATGCTTACAGCTTCATTCATAATAGCCCGGAACTGGAAACAAATCAAAGAAACATCCATCAATAGAAAGGATAAACAAAACTGACACACTCACTGGTGGACCACCACACAGCAACAAGCAGACACGGCACATGCAGCAGAACGCATCAATCTCGAGAGCATTTCAGTGAGGGAAGGAGACCGGAAACAAGTAAGTGCCTGTGCTGTGGCTCCGCCGATGAGGAGGAGCGCTAGGACACGCAGAGCTGCTCGGCTGATGAGGAGGAGCGCTAGGACACACTGAACTGCTCGAATGATGACAATGGGCACTAGACACACAGAGCTACTCGAATGATGATAATGGGCACTAGGACACGCAGAGCTGCTCGGTCTGCAGTGGCAGAAACCGGGCCGGGGGCTGTGAGAGGACAGCGGGGGCCGCCTGTGGAGCACAGGGACTTTCTAGGGTGCTGGGACTGTTCTCAGTCTTGACTGGGGCAGCATTACAAGATTATATATGCTTGTCCAAATGTATCAAACTGCACACTTGAAGTGTATGCATTTATTCCATATAAAGTATACCTCAATAGAGATGATTTTTATTTTTATTTATTATTTTTTTGAGATGGAGTCTCGCTCTGTCTCCCAGGCTGGAGTGCAGTGGCGTGATCTCGGCTCACTGCAAGCTCCGCCTCCCAGGTTCACGCCATTCTTCTGCCTCAGCCTCCCCAGCAGCTGGGACTACAGGTGCCCGCCACCACATCCAGCTGATTTTTTTGTATTTTTAGTAGAGACGGGGTTTCACCGTATCAGCCCGGATGGTCTCGATCTCCTGACCTCGTGATCCGCCCACTTTGGCCTCCCAAAGTGCTGGGATTACAGGCGTGAGCCATCGCGCCCGGCCGGAGATGATTTTTAAAAAGTAGAGGCCATGATAATGAAGACAGCGTGATATTGGCATAGGGACTGACAAACAGACCACCTGGAACCAGAGAGAGAGTCAGAAGCAGACCTCTGATAAAGGATGCTAAGGGGCTCGGGGGGCGGATGCGTGGGTGAACGGGGGGGGGGCCAGGCTCTTCAGGCAGGGTGCAGGGCAGCCGGCTCTCATCTGAGAACAAGGAGAGGGGACAGCACCTCACACTATACATACCAACTCAACCCCAGGTGGATTAATGATCTAAAGGAAAGATTTTAGGTTGAACTGTGAAGCTTCCAGAAAAATTCAGAATACATATTTTGACCTGTTAGTAAGGAAAGACTGCTTAACTAGGACACATTAAAAACAGAATCCATAAAGGAAGAGACTGGCAAACTGAACCACATAAAATCCAGAACCTCTGTTCTTCAAAAACAATTTGTAAAACTCAAAAGATAATCGCAAACTGAAAAAGCTATTTGCAACACATTTAGCTAACAAAGAGCTTTATTCAAATTACATAAAGAACTCTGACCTGTCAGCCAGAAAAGGCACAGTGGAAGATGGTCACCAGACCTGAACAGGCACCTCGCTGGAGGATGGCCCAGCAAGGACGTGAAAAGATGCTCCAGCTCACATCACAGGTCGCCAGCGGCAGCTCCGGCTGCAAAGTTAGGTCCACAGCCACCCACATAAGGCAGGAAGCTGGGGAGGCTCTGCCAGGCCGGGGGCCTCTCTGAGCCTCACTGTAAAATGGGGCCTGGGCCTGGACCTGCCTCTTTTCAGGGCTGCCGCAAGGAACGTGCTGCACAGACCGCACGGGGCCCTGAAGTTATAAAGCACAGATACACACAGCACAGGGAAGGTGCAGGTCAGGAGGAGCCTGGGGACCCCGCAGGCCCTCCCCCAAAGAGTCACATGAGTCTCTTCAAACACGCTCAGTTCTCCCCTGGGGTCTGCCACCACTGCTCAGTCACCGGACATGAGCGACAAGCTGTCCCTGAGGCAAGCCGGCCCGGACCCTCGGCAGCCCACAGGTTCCACCACGCTCAGTCCACAGCTCACGAAGGCATTGCCACCCTCTGTGGGGCCTGCAGTCTGGGCCCACACAAACAGTAAAGACACTCACACGTCCCATCCCAGCCTGATTCCCCAGATGCCACGGAGAAGCTAAGGCAAGGCCTCACTTCCCCAATACAAGCCTCACTCTCTTCAAGGGGTTCCAGCCCAGTCCTCCAGAGCGAGGGGGAACAACCGGGTGCCTCTGCATCCACGTGCAGACACCAGGTCTGAGGCTATGGCCGGCAGCATCAATCCTGACAGCCAAGGAGGGGAAATGCCCCAAACAGCAGTCAGCAGGGCCACAGTGCTTAACAAGGGCCTCAGGACATCTGTACGGGGAAAAAGGGAAAATGGGACTGCTACCTCACACTACAGAGAGACAATAATCCCAAATATCACGTTTCTTAAAAGGAAAAACTGGCCAGGCATGATGGCTCACACTTAGAACCACAGCACTTTGGGAAGCCGAGGCAGGTCGATCACTTGAGGCCATGAGTTTGAGACCAGCCTGAGCAACAAAGTGAGACCCCCATCTCTATTAAAAATACAAAAAATTAGCTGGGAGTGGTCCTGCACGCCTGTAGTCTCAGCTACTTGGGAGGGTGATGTGGGAGAATTGCTTGAGCCCAGGAGGTGGAGGCTGCAGTGAGTCGAGATCGCACTGCTGCACTCCAGCCTGGGCGACAGTGCAAAGCTCTGTCTAAAAAAAAGTAATAATAAAATAAAACAGTAAAAAAATTTTAAAAAAGATAAAATGTAGATGAAAATCTTGTCACCCAGCAAGCAACCCGGCACAGAGCTCTGAGGTGAGGCCTCCCGGGTGAGGACGGCGCGGTGGCTCCTGCACAGCCCCCCACTGGAATGGCAGTGAAGAAATGCTGTCCACAGCGTGAATCCACAGGAGAAAGAGGAGAGGTGGCACACAGCCACAGAACGCGAGGGGCTGGAAATCAGACACACACGGGGAACTGACACAGCCGACCCAGGAAGGGCGAGGCTGAATGCAGCAGCAGGGACAGGCGAACAGCCTGCCTTATGCCACAAAAGTTCCGTGGCATGGCCTGAGCGTCTCTGTGAGTGGCTGTGGATGAAGGCTGAGAACTGCTTGAAAATGTGTTTCAGAGGCAATTCAGCATTATTTCATGTATTTATTTTGAGACAGGGTCTCACTCTGTCACCCAGGCTGGAGTGCAGTGGCATGATCACTGCTCACTGCAACCTCCGGCTCCCAGGCTCAAGTGATTCTCCCACCTCACCCTCTCCAGTAGCTGGGACTACAGGCATGCATCCCCAAGCCTGGTTACTTTTTGTATTTTTTGTAGAAACAGGTTTTGCTATGTTGCCCAGGCTGGTCTTGAACTCCTGGGCTCAAGCGATCTCCTGCCTCAGCCCCACAAAGTGTTGGGATTACAGGCGTGAGCCACCACGCGAGGCACAGTATTCTTCTTAACAGCCAAGATTCAGTAACAACCAACTTGCCCATCAATGAGGAATGGATAAACAAAATACAGCACATCATCAATAGAATAATTCAGCCATGCAAAGGAGTGAGGCCTGAGGCATGCTCCAAGTTGGATATACCCTGGAAACCTTATACTAAGTGACAGTCTATGGCCCCAATTCTAGGACATGCTCAGGACAGGACAGGCAATCCGCAGAGAAGGTAGATTAGTAGTAGCCAGGGGTTGGGGGAGATGGAAGTTGGGGCTGACAATTAAAGGGTACCAGGTATCTTTCTGGGGTATAAAAAATGTTCTAGCCAGGGGTTGTGGCTCACGCCTGTAAGTCCAGCACTCTGGGAGGCCAAAGCAGGAGGACTGCTTAAGTCCAGGAGTTCGAGACCAGCCTGGGCAACATGGCAAAACCTTGTCTCTACAAAATATACAAATCAATTAGCCGTGTGCGGTGGCTCATGCCTGTAACCCCAGCATTTTGAGAGGCCCAAGTGGGTATATTGCTTGAGTTCAGGAGTTCAAGACCTGCCTGGGCAAGGTGGCAAGAGCCCATCTCTACTAAAAATACAAAAAAAAAAAACCCAAAAAAAACAGCTGGGCGTGGTGGTGCACGCCTGTGGCCCCAGCTACTAGGGAGGGTGAGGTGGGAGGATCGCTCGAGCCTGCGAGGCGGAGGTTGCAGTGAGCCAAGATCTTGCTACTGTATTCCAGCCTAGGTGATGGAACGAGACCCTCTCTTAAAAAAAAACCCAAATCAAAAACAAACAAATGAAAAAATTAGCCAGTTGTGGTGTTGTGCATNCATGCCCACATCCATTTCTTCTTTTAATGTAGTTATTTTTTATACCATTTCTTCTGAGCATAAACTCCTTGCAAGCATGGACTAGGTCTTGCTCATCTGCATTGCCCACCATGTTTAAAACTGACACATGGAAATAAAGCAAATTCAAATATTTGTAAAATAAATGAATAGCTGGGGAGTAGGAGGAAAATGACTATTTTAAAGGAAATGTAGTTTTGTTACTTCACAGCCACTGTAGCACTTTGGCATCCACTTGAGGGTCTTTATATCCACTTGCCTTGATTCCTCTACATTTGAAAGAATGTTTGCAAAACAGCATCACTAATGAGCTTAATAAGGATTAACGACATACACACCTCTATGGACAAAGGATAAGAATCAAGCTTCCATAGCAATGAACATAGTATCTTCTTGTCTCTAAACAGACAGAAATACTATGCAGGTATCCCTTTCTTGGTAACAGGGCTGGGGAGACAGTTATTTTGTAATTGGTGAAGAGTTAGGGGCATTTCTGGTATGCTTCTTAGTGTAAACATTTCTAGCTCTACCACTTAACCATCATTTTAAACATCTGTTTTCATATAACAATTCTTGAAATGAAATCCTTAATACTAGTCTATTCTGTTGGTAGCTTAATATTCTTGATCTATTATTTATACAATTCAGCTGATTTTAATATTTAATGTTATTTTAATTCATATTAAATTACCAAAATTTCTGGATTAATGATGTTCAAATGAATGTAGGTGGTCTATATTTTCTTCTCCTTTAGGTAACAATCTGAAGTTAACTTTAATTCCTTTCATCCTACTCAACTAATTTTTTCAAATCTTTTTTTGTGAAAGTCAGACAGTAAATATTTTAGGCTTTGTGGGCCACATATGATCTCTCACATATTTCTCTTTCTTTTCTTTTACTTTCACAGTCCTTTAAAATGCAGAAACCATTCTTAACTTAATGGGCTATTTAAAATAGACCATAGATTAGATTTGATCTATTGGTTGTAGACTGAATAGAAGAAGATGGTGTGTGAACCCTTATAAAACAAGGTTCATATGAGTGTCAGTCACTGCTCAGATCTTCTTACCATGTGAAACTTTTTTCTGTCTGCATTTTGTCTATATAATTTAAAACTGAAAATGCACAGGACATAGCTAATGCTAGAGATGGGCTGAGACCCTATACAAACCTACAGAATTGCAGAATTTTGTTGCTGGAAGAAATCTTAGAGATTATCTAATTTGAACCCCTTATTCATTTTACGGATAATATGACTAAAAATTATAAATGTGATTAACTAACTTACAAATACTGGAGAGATAGCAGGCCTTCAAATGAATCCTTATGTAATTCAGTCAAATAATTTTCACTGAGAATTCTGGAAAATGAAAAGTCATTTCTAGATTAAAATGCAAAGTACAACTATTTGCCACACAGGACTATGTCCTGCATGTGGGGAAAGCTGGGTCATGGTCATTTCAAGACGGTGGTATCTGCTCTTTCATTCAAACCTTTCCTTACATTTTCCTTGTTGTGTCCATCTATGTCCACCACACACACACACACACACACACACACACACACAGGCACACACAGGAAAGCGCACACACACACAAGCGCGCGCACACACACACACACACACAGGAAAGCGCACACACACACAAGCACACCCCTACCCACTCTTCCCACCAAACTGTCTCCTCTCTAGATCCCAAAGTCCCTGTTAGAATCCACCTCTGGGTGGCACCAAGATCAGCAGAACTTCCATTTCCTCCTCTTTTCCCAAACCTTATTATGAAAGCCCCACATGGAACCATGTCAGGGCTGCAAGTGAAGCCATTCAACCTTT
>NW_016823815.1:12439-13593 GCF_001698545.2 Rhinopithecus bieti
GTTTTACATAATCATATCTGCATTGCTCCCTCACCTAATTCTTTGCAGCCAGATTGGTCTACTAAATTCCAACCATACCTGTAGCCATGCCTTTGCCTAGACTGTACTCCCATTTTTTTTCTATTTAACAAATTATAGCTAGTCTTTAAGACCCAAGTAAAGTTTTAGCTTATCCATATAGCTTTCCTTGATCTCCACACCTCAAGGATCATAGATTCTGGTAAATTCTAGCACCGACAGTATGCATTTTCTTTTAGTGATTAATTATATATACCTCCATTTTTATGCCTATTCTATTTCTTCCCTCCTATCATTTTCATGTTCTGGAGACAGTAGCATACTTGACCCTGGGTTTGACACAAAACGAGTGCTACGTATCGAAAGCCAGGGACAACGATGAGTTGTGGACATAACTAAAGGACTGAGTAATCATGTTAACACCCAACACTCCTACATATGCTAGGCACTGATGAAGTGTTTCATATATTCACTCACCTAAATTTCACAACAATCCAATGAAATGGGAACTAGCATAACCCCCAGTTGAAAGGTGAGGAAACTCAGTCACAGAGCAGAATAACTTGCTCTGGGTCACCAACCTAATAAACAGACCTGGGTTCAACCCCAGGTAGTCTGGCTCCGGAATCAACTCTTAACCACTTAGAGCCTCATCACAGATGGGGAGAGGGACAGGCTGCTGTAAAGAGGGTGAAGCAAAAATGGGAGGAGAGCAGCGGTTAAGCAATGATGTGATGGGGCTAAATAAAATGGATGAGAAAACAAGTAAAAGACTGGAGTAAAAGCAAAAGACTGGATAATGGGTCTAACATTAAAGGAGAATAAGAAGGCAGAATTGACAAGCAAAGGTGAAAGCAGAAAGTCAGTTGTCAGTATGGCTTGGGGAGATAAAGAAGGCCCACGAAGGCCTCCAGGAAAAGGCTGCCACATCAGGCAGGACACAGAGGATGACTGAGGAAAGGTGATTCTTACAAGATGGTGAAGGTGCCATTGTAGGTGTTGGGCTCTGGCATAGGCACTTGGTGGAGCCTCTGCTTTGGGCCGAGATTAATACACGACAGCGTCTCATTTTCCCAGGTACAAAGCTCACATATGTTGGTGCTTGTGGAGGCCTTCTGTTCCTCTGATGCAGTTAA
>NW_016823816.1:0-8826 GCF_001698545.2 Rhinopithecus bieti
AGAAGGAAAGGCTTGGTCGGGAAGAACAGGATCAGCTTTCCACCCTGTGCCTGGCAGAGGCTATGGCTGCCCTCCATGTGAAGCTTCAAATTAAACTGAAGTTGTGGTACCTACGCAGCTTCTGGAACTACAGGGGGTTCTTCCACAGCAGGTTACACAGAGCTAAAATAATTGAGTGTGGTGTTATTTACCAACATCAGGGAGAAAAACAGAGAACAAAAGTCAATATAAACCATGAAAGTACTAAATGTCCAATTTTGTCTTGGTTAGGTACATGTTGGGAGAGAAGAGAAAAAGAGAAACTACAACTTCAGTCAGGAAAATAAAACAATTTATAGAAAACTAACCATAAGATGTGTTCTCCCATATGCAGTTAAGAAAATTCTTATACTCGTCTGGTTCTACGATGGTACATAAATGGAAAGGACTTGAGATTTTAGTATGAGAGACTCAGATTTTAGAAATTCCATTCCACCAACCCAACTTTAAGCCCTTCCTGCTCTCAAATGAGAAGAAGAAGAGGTTAAGTCAAGCCAATCTTAAATGTCAGTAAATGTAAATACAAATATTTTTGGAGTAGCTAAAATACAATCTACCTTCAGATAATGAAATGTTTGTGTTTAGTAACATACCTTTGCATGTGCATAGTGCTATTTACTTTTCAAATCACTTTAACCCATTTTACCCTTACAACAAAGTTAAAGTATGTATGGTAGTTATTTTACCAGTTTCAAGATGAGTTAAATTAAGGCACCATTGAGTTAATGATTTTCTAAAGACAAAGCATGAGCTTGTAATTGGGAGTCCTGTACTTAGAGCCCAGTTTTGTCTGAGCAGTCATGTTTCCAATTTTATGCTGAGTGCCAGTAAGTCATAGAGATATTCCCTGCATTTATAACCAGGTGTCCAAAAAGAAGGCGAGAATTACTTCTGCGTCTCCAATTTTCCATCTAAAATATTTCATGATTGAAACATACATGTATTTAAGAACCTACTCCAGAACTAAACTGCAGGGTTGTCACCATGTAGACTCATGATTCGCTCCTTCTTTGGCCAAAGGCAAGAGAAAGAAGAGAAAAGTTGACAGGGTGCCCACTTTTATCTCACCCAGAAGGTAGCTGGTCGTTGTTGAGAATATAACTCTCCAAAGAAACAGGAGACGCACTCTTCAGGAAATAACCCTAGCAATTCAGCCCCTCTGCAAAGAACATCTGTTCCTGGCCATACAAGGTCCTTTGCAGCTTTGAAAAAAAGCAAGTCTAGGAGAAAATGTTACAGAGGGCTTCTCCTGTCAGGGCAGAAAGCAGAGGGACAGATGGGGAGCAGTGTCTGGAGAGATCAGGGTCATGGGCGTGTTAACATTGTTGGGGGATTAGGGCTCAGAGCACATTACTGCATTGGACAAAAGCCAGGAGAAAAGCAGAGAGTAGGCTTATCACTATTGTATGGAGATAGAAGGCCACTAAAAATGTTCAGTTTACTTCTCATAAGGCAACCACATTCAAGGCCCCCTTCTTTACACCTTTACCTCACTACTATCAAAACTCTAACCTCTACCACAAAGTCTATACTTCTAAAAATTTTTTCCCTTCATGCCATGATGCAAAAATCCAATTAGTTTTCATGATCTTAGTTTAGAGCATGGAACCTAGTGTTTCCTCCTTTTCACCATACAAGCCATGTTGACTTTATTTATCAAAGCCTAGTGGCATGTTAATATTTCTTTTTGCCAAGTGAATTATTCACTTCTTTTCTTTTCCATCTTATCTTCATGTCAAGAGCCACTTTTTGTGTTTTCTTGTTGATGGTCCCACCCACACATACACCCAGTCAGGATTCTCTACGCCCATCATCAGAGACCTGTGTGAGCTGTGTAGTCTTTGCATGGCTGCTTTCTGCCCAAATCAAGCCAATTCAGCCAAGAATACTTTCTTTATTTCAGGCTTCTCAAAGAGCATCTTGGAGAAAAAGAAGTTGAGTTGGCACTCATCTTTGACTCAGTTGTGGAAGCTGACCTGGCGAATTATACCTGCCATGTTGAAAACCGAAATGGACGGAAACATGCCAGTGTTCTGCTGCGTAAAAGGGTATTTATTTTATAACTATAACTATGGTTTGCTTAGCTATCAACAACCATTGAAGTTAGAGATATTTCCTGGCTTTATTTTATCATGTAGTGTAAACTTCTTTTAACCATTTTGTCTTTTTAAGGAAAGATATTTCTCTTGCTGTGATATTAGCATAAAATACCTATGATCTTCAATACCATTAGGAAGTGGATAAATGAAATGAAGTATTGTTATATGTTAAATCCAGTGATATAAAGTGTACCTTAGTTATTAGTGTTACATAAAATTTGATATATATTTGACATTCAATATTTTCTCCATATTTTGCCTTCTTATATCTTATATTGCTTAAATGAAATTCAAGAGAATTTTTTTTGGATGAGAAACACATTTGCTTTTTTATTCCCTGACTAAAAAATAAAAAATTAATAATCCCATATAATATTCTTACAATTATCATAGAAATTATTTTATAAACTATATTTTATGATATGACCTGGTATTAAGAGGTCTTTATCAGGTGCATATATTTCTAAATATTTTGGCATTTATGGAGATCCCTTTCTCAAGTTGGTTCCAGACAGGGTGGAAATTGTATATAATGAACAAAGAAAAGAAACTCTAAATTTACATATAAAGGAGATAAAAACAGATATACAAAAAACAAGCAATCTCAGCAGCTAGAGTAGCTTCTGAACTGGCTCTTACCTTGCTATGACTTTTGGTTGCTGCAAAAGGCTAAATACTTTCTGTATATGTACATCTGGCAAAGGCTTTGCAAATGTAGCAGAACAAATGTTCTCAATCAGTGTCCTTGTTGCCTAGGTTTTAGAGCAATAATAGAACAGATTCAATCAGCAAGGTCACTTAGTTATACTTCCTGGCCAGGATGGAATTTATATTTTCCAGCCAGCCCTAATACTTGACAATGACCAGCAGCTCTTGAAGAAGCAGAGAGGAATCATTATTCTGAAAATAATGCATTTATATCTCTAGCACCACTTCGTACTCCATTAGACTTGATTCTGTCTTAAAATAAAGGCGTATTTAAGTGTAAAGGAGTCTAATAGAGAAAGTAAAGTCAGAAGACCCAGATTCAGGAGATCCTGGTTCAGTAAGACTGACTCATCTTATTAGACTCCCTAAACCTTAGTTTTCTTATCTTTGAAATAGGATTAATAATATCTACCTTGCAGAGTCCCTTTGAGGTTCAAATAATAATGATATCATGGGTGTGAAATATGCCATAACCAGTCTTTATTATTATACTGAACTTGGATAATTTATCCTAGGTAACCACTTAGGAACCACATGAAGGGCAGGTATTGATCATGCCCAAACACCTTGTGGCAAGGATCACTTTGTTTCTGTTCATCTTAGTCTTATTTCGGGCTTGGAGATCCTCCAATCAGAGCTTGCTGTTATACCTCTGTATCCTCAGAGATATCAACTTGAGCAGTGTCTAGCTAGTAATAAGCACTTAGAACCCATTCTGGTCAAATAAGTGGTTAATTTTTTTCTTTTATTATTGAAGACTTAGCTACAGCCAGCACTATGATAGGTGTTGGGGAATAGAATGCTGAATAAGATAGACCTACCTAGGTCTTCTTGGAGCTTATACCTTTTGGAGGAGTGAGAATGCAAAGAAAGACAAACTTTAAATATTTTTTAAAATTCCGCAAAAGATATATAGTGTTATAATTAAAAACCTGCTATGAGGAAAAATAATGGGGGGTGTCTTATCAATCGGCCTGTGTGGACAGAAATAACCTTATTTGAGTTTTAAAATAAATGCATTTGTCTTTAATAAGTAAAGCAACACAGGGCAGCCCCTAAAAGTTTCTAAAACTTTGACACTACAAACTAAGACACACTATAATACTCTGCTACCTCACATGGCTTCTACAAGGAAACTGGTCTAAATCATGACAACTGACAATGTTAATTCTCATCTTCCAAATATTTAAATATTGGAGTTCCCCAGGGTTCAGGTCCCCTCTTCTCACTCATTCAGTAGGTGATTTCATTCTATCTCCATCTCATGGTTTTGCTTACCACTTACATGCTAACAACTCCCAAATTTATGTCTAGCCTGGACTTCCCACCTGTATACTCGATTGCCTACTAAACAACTCTTCTTACAGATCTAGTAGGCATATCAAATTTAGCTTGTCCCAAACAGGATTCCTAATTTCTCCTGCCTACGAACCTGATCCTCCAGTCTCCTTCTCCATCTCCATCACCATTGTTCTAGTTGCTCATGCCAAAATCCTTGGAGTTATTCTTCACTTTTTCTTTTCTCTACTCACATCCTATATCTACTCCACCAGCAAATCCCATGGCTTAACTTTCAAAGCCTACTCAGACTCTGAACACTTTTCTCACCTTCACTACCCACATCCTCTTCTGAGCCACCAGCACCAATTACCTGGATCATGGTAACAGCCTAACTGGTCTCCCTGCTTCCATCCTTTTCCTCTCACAGTCTATTCTTATCACAACAGTCAGAAGGATCATTTAAATACGTAAGCAAGGTCATGTTATTCCCCTGATCAGAACCCTCCATTCACAGTTCTTTCCCTGTTCCACCAAGAATGAAATCCCAAATCTTTACCATGTCCTTTAAGGCACTACACAATCTGTTCTTACATCTGATCTCATTTTCTACGACAATTTTCCTCATACATTATACACACTAGCCTCCTTTCTGTTTCTCATGTTCACCAAACACAGTCCTGCGTCAGGTCCTTTGCACTTGCTATTTCATCTGTCTGGAACACTCTTGCCTCCAGCTGTCTCCATGACTCCCTCCTTCCCTTCAACAGATTTCTACTTAAATGTTACCTTCTTGATAGGTATTTTCTGGCCATCCTATATGAAATGATATTACCTTTCATTTTATTTTTCTTCTAACCTGTCTCTACTTATTTTCGTTTTGTCTATTACTATTGGATATTATATTACATATTTGTTTGCTTCTTGTTTTCTTCCCCCCACTAAAATATAGAATACTTGAGAACAGGAACTTTTCTTGCCTTATTTACTGCTGTATTTCTAGTGCATAAAACATATTAAGTGCTCAAAACTATTTCTTGAATGAAAATTCTCCTTATGGAGGACAAGCACAATCAGGTGAGCAATAAATAACAGGGATTGATAAAAAGAAGATTTGATCTGTGATTTTGTCATGACTAATGTCTGCCCTGGATTACCTAAATGCGTTTTTTTCTTTTCAAGTATTGTTTACTTTCCAGGGATTGCAAACTCAAAGACCTCAGGTCCCAGGAAAATACTGAATTTTTTTAAGAAGAGGGCTGGATATTAGACAAAATCAAAACATAGACCAGAGAAAACATGCCTTGCTTTAAAAGGGCAACAACTATTTTGTTCTATAAGATTACTGCTGTTTTTGCTGGAATGCATGCCCAGGGATATGAGAGCTTCGAAGTTTTCAAGTGAAGCTGAAAGACTGGATACGAAGTCTTTTAATTTTTAAATATTAGTATTCATTTTTGAAACATTGTGTGATCCAACAAAACCAATTTTTTGGCCCATGATATACCAGTTTGTACTCTCTGTTCTAGGTAGCAGTTAAATGATTTCACTGTGCTTTACAAAAGTATGCAGTTAATCTTCCCTCACTTGGTCTCCTTAGGAGCTTCTGACGATATAGTGGAAGCCCAAGAAAGAGCAAGAATCCTTATGGACCTGTCGTATTTTTTTTAAGTCAGAACAAGCTCTAGCTAGTTTTGAGAAACTTAAGATATTTCCTTTGAGGTTGGACCTTTTAAGCTTTATCACATCATAGCCTGGCCTCATTGGCAGTAGTATTCCCACTTGGAATACTATTATGGATTGTTTTATGGAACAATAACTTCCTGATGAGTTGTAAGTCAAATATTTAATATGCCTTAAGTGATCATTATGGAGAAGAAACATGATGAATCCTTTCATTAAGTGAAAAGGGTTTTGTAAAATGAAAACTCACATCTAACATATCCAATTAACAGGATCAAGTTTTGTAACCTATCCCTCTTCTTACCTATCTATCTTCTGTCTGCACCTACCACTTCCTTATTCTCAGATGAATAATTTGCAGTACGTGCAACTAGCATTTCAGTAAGAAGTTCATCCTAAATTTTTTATTTGGTGAGCCAAGAGTCTGAACTTAGGTTCCAGAAATTCTGATAATTATTTCTGCTTCTCCGCACATACCTCCTTTCTCATAAAACAGAGGCATATCATTGAATCTGTCTCTCTTCATTCTCAGTGCTGCTGCTTCACTCTGTCCCACCATACCTGAATAGAAAACTTTCTGAGCCTGCTCCGGATCACACCTTAGACTGGGTAATTTTAAATATTATAAATTTAGTGCTCACAATCCTAGAGGCTGGGATGTCCAAGATCAAGGCACCAGCAGATTCATGTCTGGTAGGGGCCTATTACTCATTTCTGTCTGAGGTACCAGATGGCCTTTGCCATTCATATTTCTACTAACATTCTGATCACGACCATTTAGGCAATCTCTAAGATGACTGAGGAATTCTCTGTAGCTCTCTTCTTCTTCCAAGCCCTCACCAGAATTGCCCTTAAGGCTCTTTTCATGGCAATATACCTCAAATCTCTTCTACTCTCTATCCATTACCCAGTTCCAAAGTTGGTTCCACAACTTTACGTATTTGTTACAGCAGCACCCCACCTCTCAGTACCAATTTCTGTCCTAGTCCATTTTGGCTGCTATAACAAGATACCTTAGACTAGATAGTATATAAACAACGGAAATGGATTGTTCACAGTTCTGGAGGCTAGGAAGACCAAGATCGAGGTAACAACAGATTTGGTATCTGGTAAGGACCCATTTCGCATAGACGACACTTTCTTTGTGTCTTCACATGGCAGTAGCAGCAAAAGGTTTCTTCAGGCGTCTCTTATAACAGGCCCCGTTTATGAAAGTTCTACCCTCATGACCTAATCACCTCTCACATGCTTTCCTCGTTTTTTATTTTTTTAGAAACAGGGCAGGGTCTCACTCTTTTTTCCAGGCTGGAATGCAGTGGCTCAGTCATAGTGCACTGTAGCCTCAAACTCCTGAGCCCAAGTAATTCTCCCACCGCAGTCTCCAGAGTAGCTGGGGCTACAGACACACCACCATGCCCGACTAATTGTTTAAATTTTTTTGGAGACAGGGCTTCACTTTGTTGACCTGGTTGTTCACAAACTCCTGGCTTCAAGCGACCCTCCTGCCCTGGCCTCCCCAAGTGCTGGAATTACAGGCTTGAGCCACTGTGCCTGGCCAGGCCTCCCTCTTATATAAACACCTTGGGGTTAGGTTACAACATATGCATTTTGAACAAACATTCAGACCATGACAGAAGCCCTCAGGTGGGATCTCCTAAACTGCTTCCCATCTTGTGAATCAGAGGAGCAAGCTTAAACATTCCCTGCATTCTCTCTCTCCAGTCCCTTGGCTTCAGTTGCTATTTGTCCCATTCTATAATATCTGATCTTTGTGTTCACAGTGAAGAAATAGGTGGGTTCAAACTAAGAAGGTAAAAAAGAACTACCCATGTACTTTGGGTGCCTAGAAAAGTTACAGGCCCATAAATATTTGCTGTTCTTGCTACAGCTCTCTTTGTGAAGCATATACAAGACACAGCCCAACTAAAATGACTTCCAGTTTCTCAGTCAGTAAATGTCCCTTGAAGTATAGATCCTGCTGAGATTGAAAATTGCAATTGAAAATAGAAGACAAAAGAAAATCCAGGTGGCATTTGGGTGATGGCAACTGTGCCCTCTGATTATAGGATAGATGTTTCCCTTTTGATGTGACTGCCTGGGCTGAATCAAAGAATGCTGGTTGGGTCTCTGGGCCTAGGTCCACATTTTCAACTTAAACAGCCATCATTACATAATATCTTTCCAAGATATTTTTTATAAAATGGACCCCAAAATCACAAAGGTACTTTTTTTACCATGGTTTTCTTCCATAAATTTACTGCTGAAAAAATGTCTGCTACTTGAGAGCACAAATTGTTCCTGCTGCTGAAGTTTTCCATCTACCTAATAGCAACTCTGCTCTGTAAATAACATAGAAATTGCTGAAAAATTTCCCATTCCACGACTTTTAAAACATTTGAAAGCTCTTCTGACCGCAGAGAGAGACAGACAGAAAGACCAAAAAATTTATAGCATAAAGTGAACATCTTAAAACAGGAAAAATCTTTTGAATCAAGTCAATTAATGCCCCAAGATGAAAGAGAAGTCAGTTTTCAGAGTAACAAAGAAAATCGTATTGGTTTCTCTATTTAAAATTGGCTTTTAATAATGTATGATTGATGGTGTATATAAGATGGTGAGAAAACAAGTAAAAACTGTGATTTGCAGCCCACAGAGATCTCTTAAGAAAGCCTGTTTTGTCCCCAACATGGGCAGAGGCAGAGGAAGGTAGAGGTTCCTGGACAGCCACGTTTTATATAGAGGGCAGGAAGCATTGCTAATTATGTGGTGAATTTTTTTTTTTTTTTAACCTGGAATTTTGTGGCTTATTTTTTTAAAAAGACCACCTCTTGCAGCAGGCACGAGAGACACAGATTCCAATTTCCTACCTCTATTCATTGTGTGTGCCCTCGCAATATTCATTGTTGGCATATTTTGTCCTTCACAGCAGCCCCACTCTCTTCCTTTTTCTATCCTTCCCCCTCTCTCCATACTCAAGAAGAGTGACATTTATTTGTGTTTCTTACATTTCCATTCTATG
>NW_016823816.1:12585-14025 GCF_001698545.2 Rhinopithecus bieti
GACAGAGTCACTGTCACCCAGGCTGGAGTGCAGTGGTGCAATCCTGGCTCACTGCAGTCTCAAACTACTGTACTCAAGCAATCCTCCTGCCTCAGCCTCCTGAGTAGCTGAGATTACAAGTGCATGCCACCATGCCTGGCTAATTTATTATTATTACTATTATTATTATTATGTCTTGTAGAGACAGGGCCTCGCCTTGTTACCTAAGCTGGTCTCAAATTCTTGCATTCAAGCAATCCTCTGGACTTAGCCTCCAAAAGTGCGGGGATTACAGGCGTTAGCTACTGCACCTGGCGTGAAATGCTTTTGATGAGTACATATGCATGCTCATTTGCTCATTTTCAAATCTACACATCTACACATTTGCACATTTCCAATCTACTCAGCAATTACAGCAGCCCATTTAAAAGTACTACAGACTTATTTAGATATATCTTAAAAGTGAAAATTAAGGCCTATTCCAACAATTATTATATATGCTGACAATATATATGGAAATATGACCAATTACCCTCAGTTCTTCCTATAAACAACAGTTAATATTGAAAATCTTGACTTCTTATCTGTATACAGAAAAAAACTAGAGAGAATGTGTTATTGAGGTTAATGTCCCTGGTTCCCAGGTGCCAGCAAGTGGCTAAAGTAGCCAATTGTGAAGATAAAAGATGCATTATCTGTGTAAAAGAACATAAAAGGGGCCAGGCACAGTAGCTCACAAAATCCCAGCACTTTGGAAGACCTAAGCAGGAGGATTGCTTGACCCCAGGAGTTCAAGAGCAGCCTGCACAACATAGGGAGACCTCATCTCTACAAAAAATAGTTTAAAAAATATTAGTTGGGCATGGTGGTGCATGCCTATGGTACCGGATAACCATGGGGCCAAGTCAAGAGAATCGCTTGAACCCAGGAGCTCAAGGTTGCAGTGAGCTATGATCGCATCACTGCACTCCGGCCTGGATGACAGAGTAAGACCCTGTCTCTAAAAAAAAATGAATAAAATAAATAAAATATGAAAGAGAGGCTTCTGTGATTAATATGTTTTGAGTCCTGATAATATGCAATTTGTTAATCTCTGAGATTATACAATTTATTATGTTAATCTACAATAATTAATTACCTTCATCACTGATACCCAATAACCTAGACTAACTGCTCAGTTGTAGTACATATTTGTAAGATTAATTTTATGCTGATATGATAGAATTTTCAGGAATTAAATATTCCACTTTGCATCTTTATCTGCAATGTGGTTCATGTGTTCAAAGGTGTCCAGTAATATAGAACATTTTGATTACATAATTGTATGTATTGATTCCAAATTCAGTGTTGGGGGGAAAATGCAATATGGGGAGAGGGTACTTCAAGTGTTTTCATTAGGAATGATGGTTAAAATATTTTATATTTCTGCATAGAACCTTGGACCTTAAGTATATAACCTCT
>NW_016823817.1:0-8755 GCF_001698545.2 Rhinopithecus bieti
ATATTATCAGATTGAGATCTTTAGAAATTTATTTGACGTAGCAACAAATCTCAAACTAAAAGTTAAGTAGCAACTTCTAGGGCCAAAAGAAGAGATTTTGATGGAACAGGACACATGATTGGGTTCCCTAGAAGAAGACTCTGAGATACAGACTGCAGGAGGTTTATTGGAGAGTACTCTTTGGATCTCCACCTGACAAAGGGGAAGAAAGAAAGCAAAACTGAGAACAATAAGTTGGGCTGTAATGTAGTATCAGGGAAGTCCTCAGGTGACTTCATGGGAATTTTAGAATTTCTGATAGCCATTCAATGTTGTGCCACAGTAGACAAAGGGATCAGGCTTTTGTGTTTCTCCTTAATGGAGGACAAGCTGCTTTAGGGAGGACTGCATAGATTGGACACAGCCAAAACAATCCTGAAGTGGGCTGAAAGATGAGAGATGTCTGCTCACAACAGTCCCAGAAGCTGAGGAATCTGAGTGGTAGAGCACTGCACAACTACAGTGATTATTTCCTGCCTCTTTAAGTATTTTTTTTTCTGGCTTCTATATTTATCTGTCTCTAAACTATGTTATTAATTTTGCAAATACAAGGTTGTAAATCCCAGCATCCTTGCGATTTGGTGAAATCTTGTTTCCATTTTACAGACAAGAAAAGAAAAAAAGCTCAGAAAGGTGAACAGTTATAGTAACACTGCATTGTAGGTTAACTTTGGGCCAGGCATACTACCTGCATTATTTCATTTCATTATCTCAATAGACTTATGAGTTAAGCAGAGTTGGTTCCTTCATTTTACAGGTGAGGTAAATGAAGGCTATAGATGTTAAAAGATTATCCTGGTCAGTGATGGAGCCAGGATTCTGATGAAGTCTGTATGAATCCAACATTGTACTCTCAAGCAATATGTTATACACCTCTGCAGTAATGGTCTAGACTCACAGAAGAAATAAAAGGTCAATCCAGGAATTTAACTCTGATTTCCTATCTCCAGATTTTCAGTCCCTCTCCTATAATTTGTCCAGTGTCCCATACCTTGAGAGAGGGCTTTATTTTAGAAGTTAATTAATGGTTGATGGTGATTTAATATATTACCACTCTTAACTAGCAAACAGGAATCTTTGGTAACTTAAATAACTTCATTTAAAGAAATCACAAAGATAAACATTGTTTTCCAACTGATGGGCTACTAGAGAAAATGTTTTGGAGGTCTTTTGAATTCCTGAGATGCCACCAAGCATTCTGTACCAATTCTTTTATGCAGAGGTCAACTTTACAGGCCATGGAATAATTAAGGGAACAGAGGGCATAATCAATAAGAAAAGTAAAAAAAGATCAAAAGTCTTCAGTCTGGATGAAATGAAGATCAAAAGTGAATTATTCTAAAGTAAGTAAAAGCGAGATTGCGTGGGAAAATGAGAGCAGACGTATCCCTTATGTCTCAGGGCATAAGAAATAGAGGGGAATTTTTTTTAAGATTCAAGAGGTGAATTGGGGCAAATAGAATGAAAACATTTACTCTAAACTCTAGGTAGCTAACCACCAAAATTTATTCCATCTAAAAAAGCAGTATAGGCTGTCATAAATTGATTCAAGGTAATTTAAACAAATTTATGGGCAAGAAGTTTAGAATAAGAGAAGTGAGAGATAAGGCCTGAGTGTGAACTTGTGGACAATAACCCTATCCTTCCTTATGCTGTCCATTGGTATATCTGTCTCAGATGCAGTTCTGAACTATGTGGACCATGGTCATGATTCTTGCTATACATGGACTTCCTTTATCTTCCCTCAAAATACCAAACTTCTTGTGCTTAGGGCAGTTACCTCTGCTCAGCATGCCCTTTTCTTCACTTTTGCGTAGCTGGCTCCTTCTCATTCTTCACATCTCAGTGTATTAACAACCTCTTGCTCCCACCCAAGCCCTTTCACTCTTTAACTAGTTGCTTTCTTTTGTTCTCTTCAGAGCACAATCTTTGATTATCTTGTATCCTTTTACTTGTTTATGATCTGTTTCCTCAAGGAAAATGTAAGTTTTATGAGGACAGGGCACTTAGGAGTTATGTTCACAATCATAGTCTGTCATCTAATCTAGGGCTTAACATAGACATATATATTTATTGAGTATATGAATGAGTGAATAAACAAATAGATGCTTCAAGAATCTCATTTTGAGTAAAGTGAAAATACTTCCTAAAATAAAGGCAATCATTCAGAATTTATTTCTTATTTTTGTGTCTGTTATATTCTTGAGACTTGTGCTTTTTTGTACTTTTTGTGATAACTAAGAAATCATTTTGCTTAATAGTGCACATGCACACACAAATAAAATGACAGAAATCATACTTCTGGTTTAGATGAAAAGCATTGGTGAGGTTAAGCAAATATGCATGCATTAGGTATGTGTATTTGGCCCTAAGTGGTTTATTCAACAGTTTTTCTAGAACACTTATTTAAATCAACCACAAATTGACAACATCCAAGGTTCACCTGGCTGTTCAAGAACCTACACAACTAGTGTATTACTGCAGAACATGTTGCAGTTCTTGGCAGTCTCTTTAAAGTACAATACCTAAAATGCCTAGGAAATCTCCTTCCCGTAAGAATTCTTCCTGAATTGGAATAGACACCTAATTACTGTGGTTGCCAAAATGCAGGCATCATCTGGTGGCAATAGAGAGCGCTGCCAAGAGATAGTCCTTCAGTTTACAGCAAGTAACTAACTTAAAAACTAAGTAAAAAAGTAAACTAGATAGCGTAAAATAAAAATGTTTCAACTTCTTTGAAATAGAGTACAGAGATCTAAGTATATGTGACTTGTGGATTCTAGAGATTTCAATTGTTCAAAGTGAATTCCTATTTGCTCTTCCCCTTAGGATGGAGCAGCTGTGATTATTTATAAAGAGCAACACTGCAGTTTCTCCAGGTTGCTGCTCACGATAGACAACTCACAGAGCTTTTCAACTCACCAGCAGTCATCTCAGGGCTGGTGATGTGGACATGAATATTGAGAAAGAAGTAGGCTTCAGAGAGATCTGCCTTCATAATTTTTTCAGTAACAAGCAGCTATACATGCTCCTGTGGGTTCCTTTGTTCTGTAGACTCTGCAGTCCCACGATGCAATTGGAGGGACCCTTAGCTCTTTAATGAAATACACCCAGTGTGCAGTAGTGAGCACAGGGCCAGCCAGGATATTTTAGGCCCTGCTGTCTGGGTGTTAGCGGCTAATTATGTGAAAATGGATCATTAAGAGTTAGCTGGAAAAAAATGCAAATCATTAGCAAGTTCCTTTGGTAAAGAAATGGTAGTACCAATCTGCTGAAGTCCAATCACTCAAAGAAGACATCAGACAAAGTCTGATGGTACGAATGGGACACAGGAATGGCAGGGAAATAGGATATAGAAAAGAGGTTTGACTTTTGTGAAACTTATGCGTTTTATTTCTGCTTGAGCATTTTGCATCACTGAGGGGGTTAAGTAATTTTTATTTCAAATATTGTATGTACTTGGAACCAAATGCTACAGTTAATGAAAAGCTAGGATAAAAGTATTTATAAATTTAAGAGACAATACATTGTTAACAGATCATCTTTTAGTCAAAGAGATGAAAAATGCAGGCAACTGTATTCTAAATTTGAAAGTTACAAGACACTTGCCAACATTGGACAAAAGACATGAGAGTGAGTGATAAATTTCTGCCCTGTCGTTACTCAGTTTTGCTGCCCCTTTCAGAGAATCACTTGAAGCTTTCATAAAAAGACAGAAGGAAAGCAAGGTCTTGGGAGAGTGATAATATAAACACAGTAAGCATCAGCATTTCAGTAAGTGTCCATAGTTAAAGATATATTTTTTTTAATTACACGCCAGTTCATTCCTCTTCCAATCAAAATGTAAGGGTGGGCAAATACTTCAATTACTTTGTTCCTCAAATATGTTATATTCTATAGAGCATGAAGGAAAAAGTAATCAAGATGATATGTAGTAAATACATGTGCCACTGATAAGACTGGTTGGAATGTTTTGTTCTGTCTAGTGAGAACTCTAAACCCAGGGACTTTGCTCTGGTGTGATGCAGAGCTTGAGTTTGAACTTATTTTAGACTGTTACCAAGATGTCAAATGCCACTAGAGGCAACACTCTGACACTGGAGACATAACTTTTAAAAATCACTCTCAAATGACTCCTTGGTGCAGGTAAATCCAATGATACAACAAAAAGGGAACAACACAACTGCCTCAGTCCCCTAGGAGCATCAACCTCAATCCTTTTGAAAAAGTTTTATGAATCAAATACAAAACTAAATTTAGGAATTTGGTGAAATAATTCTGTAGTTATCCCCATGCCGGACAAAACTCTAGGCCCAAAGACAGGTTTTGCCTCTAAATATTAATAGATTTCTCACTCAATATGGAGTCAGTCTGGGGTGAGAATAAAGAGCTCATTACATGTGAAGTGATCTATATTACACCGGTATAACAAACATGTGATAAACAGTCTTGTCCACTCATCTGCATGGTATCTTCAGCAGCCATGTCTGTACTGCCATCACTGGTGTTTTAATGATAAACTTAATTTTCCTCTTTTCCACTGTTCTTTTCTCTATATTCCCAACACACACATGCACACATGCATGCACACACACACATACACACACACAAGAGCGAATACGTTTTTCCTAAGGATCAAGGCAACTTTACTAACTTTCCCCTATTTTTTTTTAAATGTCATAGGACAATTATTCTTTCCAAAAAACCTGTCCTCAGCTAATGGTTTATACTTTATCTCTCTGCTGTGCAGAACATAAACTAAAAGAATGAGGGTTGGTGCTAAGAAAGTTGCTGCACCTTCCAGAGAAGGGGAAGGCTTACTAAGTGATCATCAGGAGGCAGATGCTCCTTTTGTTTTATTACCATATAGAAGGAGCTGAATTTTTTACTTTGGTCCACAAATGCACAGCCTATTCTCTAGACCATAGGGAGGAGAATTGGAGATTCTGCCTTACTGTAATGATGAGGAGCTTGAAGTTGGTGGTAAAAATGTTGATGATGAGATTATTATCTTGATGACAATGAAGACATCAGAGACAAAAAGTGTCCAAGCCAGTACATGTTCAGTATTCTTATTAAACCACAGAGGCTGTTGGCAAAACTACAATTGGTCTAATTAATGACTGAATCGCTTCTTCTGCCCCTTATACAGATCTGCTTCTATTGTTTTATAAATTGGCTTCATCCTTGGACTTGAGATTTAAGATCATGGCTCTTACTTTCCCTTTCCTGAATCTCTGCTACCTGTCCCGGGTGCTGCCTCTGGTAGCGTGTCCTAAATTCACACCCATCCCATGACCTGGGACGCTACTAGATTCTTCCTCTATCTATTTATGCTCATCAGACTGAGAATGCTAAATGCTACTGCTTGTATTAATGTCAGTCTCTGCTTGGGAAGAAAGATCCAATAATGTCAACCTCACGCATATGGTCAAAGGTTCCCCTTGTATAATGTTGTTGATAAAGAACAGTATTGCTTTTACCTCCTGTAGTTGCATGCATGCCATTTCAGTGGCATTTCAGTTCACAGGACAGCTTCCTGAGAATTGTTATGTCTACATCTTTGGAGCCCAGAGCTCTACAATCAATTGCCATTGTGGAAAAGATATATTGTAACAGTCGGAGCCAGTCTGCTAACTGTGTTGTGACTTTTCTGTTACCCCATCTATAAACCATGGGGTTTATACATGTCACCTCAGGAAGGTATTATGAGAGTTAATGAACCAGAAGTTGTAAGGGGGATTTAGCCTGCCGGATAAAAGGTGCTGCTTAAGTATAGAGCATTCCCGTTTTATGTGACCTGATTCTTCAGGGCCAAAGCAACATATCAGGAAGTCACAGTGCTGCTATTAAAGGGCAGAAGGCACTATCAGTACATTCTCAATGTAAGGTGTAAACTCAGTCTCCAAAAGGAGCAGTTTGGGATTTTATAACTTACTGTTCAGCGGTGGCTCCTTTGCTGCAGCTGCCACATCCCCNGGTTCTTGCATTCTTTCCTTTACTTAGCCCTACCATCCCTATAAGAGTAAGTAAAGCAGAAATAAAAGACTCCCTCTTGGTTTTCCCCCACTCTGAGATACCTTAAGGCTTACAAGATGATACTTTCTCCATTATAGCCAGTCGCTGTAAATCAGCTGTGTGAATAAGAACACGTGAATCTTTCTAGGCCTGCATGTTTACTAAGTTTTACAAGCTGAAAAGCATGGGCTCTTGGGGTATTAGGGAGTGTTTTAACATTAAAACAGTTCTGCCTGATGCTGTGAATACAGCTACAAAAACACAAAAATCAGTTTTCTCCCTCCTTTGCCATGGAGCTGCAATTTTCCCCAGGAGTCTTTGACACTTTCTACTTTATGCACCACTTCCTCTGATAGTGCATAATCTCTTTCATATTCTTTTTTGAAACGTTTCTAATGTTCAACATTCATTTACGTTTTAATGGGAAGACAACATAGTTTTGCATGTTTTTCAGGATTAAGGATATTTTACTCTCAAAGATACATAGTTAAGCCACTTTTTTTATTGCCTACATTCTATCTCTGCTGCAGAGGCTGCGGAGACATCCATAGTGTTACCTCTCAATGCTTTAGGTTTCTATTCTGCTTTGAGGAAAGATTTCAGTCAGCTGTGATGTATACGGAATAGCAGAGTGGAACTTGTCTCTTTTTCAGAGCATGGGGCTTAGGGAACCTGATAAATGAATTTTCAATGAGTCAAATATCAGGAAAGAAGAAGTTTCTTTCATTTTCCTTTGCACTAGTTAATTTGCAAAGGTGCTGATTTTTCTCTTCAGATGTATAAAGCCAGGGGACATATTTATGAAAAGGCACAAAAGAATCAGAAGACAGAAAACTAGCTAACTAAAAAGGAAGAGATGCATATATATCCTAACAGGTAAATTATAGAGGGTGTTTAGGTTTGGTTTTGTTTTGCTTCTGTGGCTATTAAAGTTTGGATCTAAAAAGGTACCCTGTGCTTTTAACCTGTAGATCAAAGTCTCAATGGAGTTGTACCTTTGCTGCTTGGTGCCGTACATAAAACATTAGCAAAGCACTGTTATATTGTGAGTATAATTTCTTTGCTGCATTTAACTCAATTTGAGCATCATGCCATTGGCTTGTATGTTTTTTATTTAAAATTTAAACAGAAAGAAGTGATCTTTCTGGAAAATAATGTATATGAAAGAAACGAGGGGTTTCATATCATATGTCTGAATACTACTCAAGCATCCACTGTAGTTCTTAAAATGAAATCAGGGACCAATTTTCACCAGGGATTCTTGTCATGGAACAAAGAGAAAAAGAAGCTCTGGGTTGATTCGTATTTTGGAATGTAAAGCTCTACAAGGATCTCAGATAGAGATATAAAATGTCCTTCTTAATCTAGAAGGAATTATCTGTTGAAAAAAAATTATCCTTAATCTAGAAGGAATTATCTGTTGTACTGTATCATGGTACAGTACAAGAGGTTTTATTTTTTATTTTCTTAATGTTTGGAAGCACAAATAAGAACTATTCATTATTTTTTAAAGAAATTTATTTATGTGACATTACCATGAATTTATGGACATGTTCTAGTGCCCACTGACTGTGTCCAAGAAAGAAGATATAAAAGCAAACCCTTAACTCCATAACAACAGTGGTCAAATTTGGGAGCTGCAGGGTGTGTTTCTTATTCAGTCTATATTCAGCTTTGCTTTCTCCCCCTCTCTCCTGTGTTTCCCTACACTCTCTCTCACTTTCTTCTTTCTTTCCCTTTCTTACTGTTACATGTACATACCTGTTCAACTCACTGTCTTCTCAATGACCTCGAGACTAGTTCATTAACCAGAGTTCGCAGATACAGGTAAGCAAAACAACATTAAGGGAATGAACACAATACATACAATAGATTGCTCACAGTCATTGTTCTAACAAAATTTTCATTTTTTTCTGTTTTCTATTCATATTACCAAGTCTCTGTCATTATAACTCCTGAGGTACACCAACTATATGTCTGTTTGTGAGGGTGGATGAGAACAGATTTAGGGGATAAAACCTATCGTAAGTCTGTCGGCATTCAGTTAAATGTTGCCGATAAGACAATTCATGGAAATCTGTTAGCACAGTTCCTAGCATATGATAAGCATGCAATAAATGGTAGTAGTTGTTTTTGTTACTGCTGCTGTTTTTAGGTTTTCATTTTATTCTCCAACATATAACGTTTTTATTAGAGATTCTTGGAGGAAAAAAAGGCTATTTATAGACTTACTAGTCTGTTATGTAAAGTTGCTCTCCTTCATTATCCATTGGACATGCCCCTTTACAGTTCTTCATTAGTGAAATTACTGAAGACTTGTATGCACAGCTTGCTTTTCTCTTCCCCATTCACACATTTGCTCTCTTGCCATTCTATTTTCTCACCATAGGCTTCATCGTGTCAGAGGTGAGATGGCAAGTCTAGACAATATACAAGGAAATTTTCTTAAGTCCTCAGACTTAAAACTTTGCTTTATTTCTTATCAAACTCTCATTTAAATAAGTGGAAACCTTTCCCAAACTTCTTGATGTTTACTTTATTTTAAATTAAATATTAAATTTAACAATTAATAATCTTGATGCTTAAAAAAACATTAAACACTGGTAGGTTTTTGTTTGTTTTGTTTTTTCATGAAAAATCTTCTTAGTAACTAGACCACCAAGGAAAATATGATCCACAGGGTTCATTCAAGTGAACC
>NW_016823817.1:12799-15709 GCF_001698545.2 Rhinopithecus bieti
AACAAAGGTTTTGTTTGTCTGTCAGTCCTTTTCTACCCCTGCTTTCACTGTCCCATAAAACCTTAGGCAAAATTTAAAATTGCCTCATATCTTTTTTCTTCTTCTTCAAAACACACAAACAAACAAACAACAAAACATGTTATTGGCTGTCAACAAAAAATAAATGACTACAAGATAGAAAATCCACTCCTCTTTATTTTTTGTACTTATTTTGCTTAATTGTACAGACTTTATTAAATATCTATAATGTCCAAAAAAAGAAAACACCATGCCAGGCTCAGGACAAAAAAAAAATTTCCCCTGCCATTGCAGGAGATTGTGATCTACTAAGGAAAGCTGACATCTGCATTGTGAGTGGTTCAAGGTATACTGGAGTTAAGCATTGTCATATGAGTGCAAATGAAGTGTTTTAAGAGTATGTATCTTCATCCATTTTAATTTTCAGTGGTGTAAATTTGAGGGGAGCCAGAAGTCAGGCTTTCTCTTCAATTAGAGACACAGAAATTACTATTACGAGTTAGACAAACATAAGGTTGCTTTAGCACCTTTCTATAATTAATGCTTTACATTTTAGTAAAATTACCTATAAAGCATAATATTCTTGTAGTATGATACACTAGTCCATTGATTTTAACACAATGTAGTCTCTCGACCATATCCCCTGAGTGTCTGAAACCACACTGCCTTCTTCTTAGCAGATGCCTCTGTTGGTATATACTCTTGGTGTTACTCAGCACCCATGCAGTGAGTTGGCAATGTAGCATATTCCTATCTGTTCCCACAGTCACCATTAGCTGAAAGGGACAATTCTTAATGTGTAAAGCTAGTGATAGCCTTAGGGATGGAGGAGACAGTAATCAAATCTGAGCAGTAATCCGGGGAACAGCAGTAGGTGGCATTGAGGGTGTTTAGGCTGTCAGCTACTTATGGTACGCTGGCAGCTTCCAGAACTGGCCTGGATTTTAAGAGTTCCAGAGAGTGCAGCTTCTTTTAGCATTCACAACTTTTCATGCTACACTGAAAAAAACATGGCTAAGTTTAGGTGCTTTGAGTATTTTCCCATACCTTTATGTATTGCTAGTACGCTGCTTTGAGTTTAAACAGAAAGGAGAGTGCTTATAAATTTTGTTTTATTTTGGTTTGGATTTCTGCCTGCCCTCACCAGGAATTTACTTTTATAATAAAATGTTTTGCATATAACACTTCACATAAATTTAATACTGTTGGACCATTGTACAAGAAACTTAAACATTATTTTTTTTAAACTTAAGAAATTGCTGAGAAAAACATGTGTCTAAATAATATGCATAGATCTTCATCTATAAGTATGTATGCACTTCCACATGTATTTGAAAAAAAGAAATTTTCAGGCCAAAGAGATTTCTCTTCCAATACTTGATAGTACGTTGATAGTAATTACAAGTCTTGGAGGAGGTCATATGGATTCTTAGCAAACTTTTCCTGATGACTGACTATATGGGTCTTAGTTTCCTATCTGACTATAGTAATTTTTGGCTTAGCTGCCTCATTGGGTTGTTGTAAAGATCAACCAAGAAATGTTTGTAAAATATTTGGAAAATGTATGTCTCTGAATAAAATGATCAGAGAGAACGGGAACATCTACCTTGTGCCAGGCAATTATATTTTGCCACCTTGTATAACAATTCTGTAAAGTAAGTGGTGTTATCTTCATTCACAGTGAGGAATTCACAGTGTAACTCGTGTTAGTTTATACAACTAGTATGTGAATGACCCAGGTAGAGCTGATTCTAAAGCTAGCTAATACTCCCTCCTAGCAGCCAAAGAAATAATAATAATAATAACTGTTTTGAAGAGAAAATAAAAGCTACTTTCTTGCTGACCATTACTAAACTTCAATCTCTCTTGTTTTGGTGGCAGTATAGCAGGGAGTAGGTGATATTTGGTTTGGCTGTTATTCAAATGGGAATTTAGCTTCAGAGGGTATTATGGTCATATAATGCATACAAACTTAAGATCAAAATGTGAAGATTAAGATATGATAGAGATGTAACAATGGCACAATGCCTAGCATGCCTTCGTTTACAGAGGGATGGTGAAGTAGAACTTATCAGCATGTAATATACACCACAAAAGCATTTTCTCTTTAAAACCATACTTACACACACACACACACACACACACAAATGAATTTCAGATGTGTGCATATGATTACCCTGAAAACAGTGACCAATGCAATAGAGAATAAAATAGGCTTTGTAATACAGCTCATCATTTTAATATTAAGTGCAATAATTATAAACAAGGCTTTTTTGAACAAATAGTGTGTCACATCTATAGTATCATAGCGATACTAAAACACAGTGGCTGTGTGTTCTCAACATTAGCAAACTACATTCAAAATACCTTCTAAATATATGCATGTTGCCAATGAGTGGGATGGCAAGAAAACCGAAGATGAAGAGTTTTAAAAGCAACAGAAAACTATCCTCAAACATTTATCATTTCTTTCTGCTAATTACTCTGATTTAATCATTGCACATTGTATACATGTGTAGAAATATCACATTGTACTCCATAAATATCTATCATTATTATGTGTCGATTAAAATAATAATAAAAGCCAAAAAATCCTGTCCTTATTATCCTGAGATCCAAAAGCAAGTAGAAACCTGAAATTTTCATGTATAGTGACTCAGTATATGAAGCTAAGAGTATTAATTTGCAGAGGGTCTCTAGATTCATGTCAGAGATTTTGCCTCTTTGGGCTGATTATTTGTTTTCTTAAGTGGGGAATAAGTACGTACAAAGAACATCATTCTTAAGCATTTCACTTCATCAGAATTCATTAGAGCAGATCTGAAAATTTCATTATTCTTTTAGAGTACATTGATAAAACCACCACACACTTATTTTAATACTATGTATATA
>NW_016823817.1:17424-23832 GCF_001698545.2 Rhinopithecus bieti
AATAGTCAACCAATCATACTGCTTATTTTGTGGTCTGAATTGGTGAGAGGAAAAGGAGAAAGAGAGAGAAAGGGAGAGAGGGAGGAAGAAGTAAAAATCAAAAGGAATTTTTTCATCATATAGAACTAATTTCAGAAGACTTTCAGATTATCACATTAAAGTGAATTAATGTACTTAGATTAATAATTCTAAGATTGTTATATAAGTCCTTTGATGCCTTAAACCTTTAAATCTATGCATTTCCAAACTTTTCTTCTTCTTTCTTCCTCTTCCTCTCTCTCTCCCCCTCCCTTTCTCTTTTAGGAACCACTATAAGGTTTCTCTAGATCAAACACAGTTTTTGCTTTTGTTTTCCTAGAAGTATACATGGAGTAAAAGACAAAGAAGCAAAATATGACCTGTTCAGTCATACTAGTGAATTATTATTTTAATTGATCATGCAGCAATCTATATCATTCCTGTGATGAGCTATTGCAGCTGATAAAACTGCTAAAATAGCAATCTGCTATTTTATCAATCTGCTATTTGCAATTGTGTTCAACTATGGATATGTTGATATTTAGGCTACAAAGATGCAGCCCGAGTCAACAAAATGAGAAACGAAATGAATAGTTAAATATCAGTCATTCAAGAAAGGCAAGCAAGTTAATTTGGACTTGCGACCAAGGGTCTTCATTATGTACCTTACATAAATATTGATCAAATCAATAATATTCATACAATAACTCTACGTTTTTTCCTACGACCCAGTCTCACTGAAGATCCAATTTTCTTATCCTATGTTTCTGATTTTCTGTTTAGACTGACAATTCATTTCAATGGTCAAATTAGCTGGATTCATTAAAAACAAAAACATTTTGTCCTACTAGCCATAGTCTCAGTGAAGATCGATTTATCTTTGTCCAGCTCTCTGTCTTTTCATTTTGCAAGTTTCTTTCAAGTCATGAGTAGCTGGATATGTGGTAAATTGTGTTGTGAGTATCTAATACTGTTGTTAGCAACATATGTAGATGTTTTTGATAATAGTCAATCAAACCATCAGAAGAATCAAAGGGGACATTGCATCAGCTTTATGAGACACCAGATGACACCAGTTTAGACATTAAAAGTTTTGTAAATAACAATTTGTCACAAATATTCCAATTTCGGTATTCCTATGAAGATCTTTTGAATTTTTTTAAAAAAATCTATTCAGTTTCTAAAAAGGAATATGGATAATTCAATTCAGTCACATCTTTATTGTCTTCATGACAAAGCAAGATTATCAACAAAATGAAAATAATATAGTCTTTTATTTTAAAACTGTATGACCATTCCGGGATCTGCTTATGTCACCTGTTTTGGCTGATGCCAATCAGATATCAAACTAACATGTCATCAGTTCTTTTGACACCACTCATCTCAGAGGAATAATGTTTTGTAACAGCTGATAGACTGAATTGACTATTTCCTGTCAATATTTAATCAATAGTAGCACCTTTTCTATACATATAGAAATATATTCTAAAAGTTATTCTTAAGCTATGGCCATGTATTAGTCAGGGTTTTCTAGAGGAAGAGAATTAATAGGATAGATATACATATAAAGAGGAGTTTATTAAAGAGTATTGACACACACGATCACAAGGTGAAATCCCACAATGGGCCATCTGCAAGCTGAGGAGCAAGGAAGCCAGTATGAGTCCCAAAACCTCAAAAGTAGGGAAATTGACAGTGCAGCCTTCAATCTGTGCTTGAAGGTCCAGGAGTCCAAAAGCTGAAGAACTTGAAGTCTGATGTTTGATGGCAGGAAGCACTCAGCATGGGAGAAAGATGTAGGCTGGAAGACTAAGCCAGTCTAATCCTTCCATGTTCCTCTGCCTGCTTTTATCCTAGCCATGCTGGCAGCTGATCAGATAGTGCCCACCCAGACTGAGGGTGGCTGTGCCTCTCCCAATCCACTGACTCAAAGGTTAGTCTCCTTTGGCAACACCCTCACAGACACAACCAGGCACAACACTTTGCATCCTTTAATCCAATCAAGTTGACACTCAATATTAACCATCACAGGCTATAAGGAAAGAAGTGAAACAAAATTAATCTTTTTAGTAGTATTGGCCACTGTAGCATTAAAAAAGATCAGATCCAGAGTCATGAATATTATTAGATTGTTGTTTAACCAGAAAATGGCCATATAGTTAAAGATGAGGCTCAATAGTATGCTAGTGCAAGAAAATAATAAACACAAAGAAATGAAAACTTATATAGAGGAAGATAATGGCCAACTTTCTAAATTATAACATTTATAACATATATACTGAGATACGATTTTATTATGTTCAATTTAGTGCTTTCTTATAAAATTTCACAAATTAACATTCAAGGTATAAAAATGTTAATCTAAAGGATACTACTGTGTGTGCCTTCAAGGCTTTGTATTTCTTTAAAAAGAAAAAAAATTCTAACATTGATTGATTTGCATCATCTTCTTGGAGAGCAATGAAATAATCACATAACTTTAGAACATGAGCTTATTGTATAATGGCATTAAAGCCAGGTTCAAAATGGAGGACACAGCTGAGAGAGTAAGCTATTGCATAAAGATCACAGTAACAGTGACTCAAGTACAGTGGTATATTTCCCAAACAGCCCCATTCCGTGTGTTCTGAGGTGACTGTTTTACCTGACCAAGTTACTGTGAAGGCCTGTACATTTTATATCTCTAATGTGTGTTTAAAAATAGCCAGGGATCCTGCTGCTGCTGATATTGATAATAATGATAATGGTGGTGTTGGTGCTGGTGAGGTCAGTAAATGTTTGATTCAAAGTCAAATAAACAGAAATGTGTTTTTTAAATCAATTTTACTGCATTTGTTGAGATATGTACCAGAAGTTAATGTATTTGGAATTAAGTAAAACTAGATCTTGGACAGCAGTATAGATTGATTTTCCTTTTGCAGTAAACAGAAACTGTTACCAACAAGCACATAGACAGCAAAGCCTATACCCCAATATCTAAACCAAGTTGCTTCCACTGTATGTTCTGATTCATTCTCAGAATTGATTTATTGAACCTAAAAATGACATAGCTAATGAGATAAAGGAAACTTATACTAGAGTCAATCATTTTCTAAAATATACCTCCTGTTCTTGATCTTTGAGTTTATGTTTTCATTGATGGCAGCACACAACTAAAGACAGCAAGATATAACCTTATTAGTGCCTACTTAGAAACTCAAATATATAGCATTTCCAGTGGCAATTTTTTAAGCCTGAGCTATTGCCTATTTTTTCCAGATAATGTTCCCCACTCACTCACACACTAACATCTGTAGTCATGTGCACATAAAAATAAAGATTTAGAGCAAATGCAAGTGTATTAATAAGTGATTCTTTTGACTTTTAATTGTTGGTGAGTTTTCAAGTGGATATGACATGTTACCTTTTACTTATATAGCCATGATAGTTAAATATTCTTCACTTAAACAAAATTAAAGGGAATTGCTTGAAAAAATCTTAGCTTTATATACTAATACTTATTTTGGCTTTCTTCCCATTCTCTGGCAAATTAAAATTCCTATTTCAGAGTTATTATTCAGACAATCTCAACTAACTTTTTCCAGCTGCCAATTCATTAAGATAAAATGCAGGTAAAAAATGTTCTAATGCTCTTTTAAATGGATATGTGAATCCTAGTGAGCCTGATTTTTCTTAGTTATCCCTGGGAAAGAGAAGGCTAAGGCCACAGATAGAAAAGATATAAATCTAGTCAGAGGGGAGAGTTTGAGAGTGAACATAAACTGGAAGACATTTACATCCTTTATATTTACTTCCAATTTCTTTGGGCTTAATCAAGAAAACCAAGCATATTCCATCCTTACAGTTTTGACTTCATGCTTCTGTCTGCAGACTCAGAAATTAATGCCATTACATACTTGTTGCAACATTCCATATTTGTCTCTACTATCAAAATTACTAAGGGCCTTCCCCAACGAAACAATATTTTATCGCTTACCAGAAAAATATTTTTTATGGTGGCATGACTTAACTGCTAAAAAATGTCATGTGACTTATAATTCTGGACCACTTAGACAAAAAGGTACCAGAAATACCTTTCTACCTGAAATAATCAAAACAACTGGATGACAAAATAAAGCAATTATTTTCAAGATACTGAAAATCAGGTTAAAAAGGACAGTAATTCCTAATGTACAGAAAATACAGAAGATCTGCTCTATGATTTCCCTTGATGAATTTCCAGTCTGCAGTGCAGGAAAGGCTGCAGTGCTAGATGGAGCCCTGTGGACTCCCTGAATTGAGAAGACAGAGCTAAGAGTCCGTAAAAGTCAAAGTAGATGGAGGTCACAGGACAGAGAATGAGAGGAGTGAGCTGCACAGAACTTCTAAAATTTGTGGAGGGCCTCCCTCAAGTATTCAGCAGAGCACTCTCCAGTGCTTGTAGAGTGAAGAAACTTCAAATCCTCTCAGAAGGATAAGAAGATAATGGTGCCTATATACATTCAAAGCCAGAAATAAGGTCTATTCCCACCAGCCAGACAGGAAAACCTTATAATTCACAAGGAATTAGGTACACTACATAGTAGGATCTTGCTTCAATAGTGAAGAATAGTTAAGTAGACTGAGCACTGCTCCAGTTCACATAAGTCAAACCAGATAGGATCAGACTGATTCTAAGTAATTTTAGCAGATCCCAGAACAAAACTCAAGAATATTTTTGGAATATAAAATATATAATATGCAAACCTAGCTATGTAATTTACAGAATTCAGCAGAAAACAAAAGTGTAGCCCCTAGTTAAAAGAGAAGGAAAAGTGTCATTAATGGCATTAAAGTATAAAGTCAGTAAGGGTGAGTACATGAAAATACTCTTTTTTTCTTATTTCTATGCTTAGGGAAAATATGTTCTCTGGCTTATGATGGAGAACCAGACTCTCTATGTTCTATTATAGAGGACATCAATATTCTCTCTATGGAGCTAGTTTATCCAGAAGCTTATGATTTAAAATCTCTGTCATCTCTCATTTGGGCCCCAGGCTGTCCAACCCTAGGCAGTATCTTTTCACACTTTGAATCTAATTATTTGATTTGTAGATCAGACATGGTACTTATGCAAACCTCCACAGTAGGTCTTCACATAGAGCACATGGTGGTCACAAGTGGGAAGAGGAGTTAGAGATTGGTGTTAGACATCTAAGAAGTGGAAAGAAAGATAAGAAGTTGGCAGAACTGCTGATCTATACAAGCTGAAGCTGCCCATGTAATTAATATTTCCCAGGGCCATCTCAGACTACTTTTAACTTTGTTTCCTATATTCCAGTCACACTTTTTCCATTTTCTGGAATATGCCATGTTCCCCCCTGCCTTAAAGACTTGAAGTTGTCTTGATCCTGCCTTAGATGTGATTCTCTTCTTTCAATCAGTGAACTTCTACTCATTCTTCAAATCATAGCACAAGAAAGTATTCCCTCAAATTAGAACATCTGTTACAGCCACCACCACCCTCTTCTAGGTCAGAAACCTTGTTTCATTCTCCCAAAACATTTATCTCCATTTGTAATTGTACACTAATTAGTGTGACTTTAAAAATGTTAATATTTCTCATATTCTAAGCTAAATGACAAAAGAGATGTTTTCTATGAGTTTGTTCACCATTGCTTTCCTAGGACTGAAAATATACTTGTTGAAAGTAGAAAGGAAGGAAAAAGGGAGGTGCAAGAAAGCTAAGAGTGGAACAGACAGCAGACAGATATATTATAGAATGTATCAACTACAACTATGTCATTACAAATAAAGGATTGGGAGCCAACCAGGGAAAAGATGCTCCTCTTACTATTTACTCAGGTTATTGTAGCATAGTCTGTGGTACCAGAAGGCAATAATTAAGGAATATCTTGCTTCTGCCATAGCACTTTCAGACAACTAAAATGCCCATTTACTCAAACTTCATCTTTATCACTTAATTCACAATCTTTGATACAGTTTTTTTTGTGGAAATCATCATTTAATAATGATTAAATTACATTTAGGTGCATTGATAGCAACATGTCTTGTTATGAAAACTGATCCATTGATATGTGAAGCTATTACACATTTAGACTGCATTCTCCTTAATCTCATCTTATTTACTATTTGTACACAACATTTGGTGAAGCACTAGTTTTGGAAAAACACAATACGTTTTTATTAGAGCCATCTTTTTTCTTTCAATACAAACCCATTTAGGGACATTGTATAAAATATTATTTTTCATAAAAAAGACTCTAATGATTTGTTTAGAGTCATCACAAGCCTTCAAGTCTAATGTTTCCTACATAATAAAGCAACTTTGTTTTCAATTACCTGATCTCCTACTGCCCTATGCTATAGAAGATGACTTCAAAGCAATGAAGTTTTTTTTTTTTTTTTTTT
>NW_016823817.1:24070-32881 GCF_001698545.2 Rhinopithecus bieti
TGTATAATATTATTTTCATAAAAAAGACTCTAATGATTTGTTTAGAGTCATCACAAGCCTTCAAGTCTAATGTTTCCTACATAATAAAGCAACTTTGTTTTCAATTACCTGATCTCCTACTGCCCTATGCTATAGAAGATGACTTCAAAGCAATGAAGTTTTTTTTTTTTTTTTTTTTGTATTATTGTACTAACACAAATTACAGTGATATTTTCAGTGTGAAAAGATTAACAACACTTTTAATTCTAATCACCCACAGTGACAATAAAGATAGTAGTGATTGTATGGATGTTCTAGAGACCAGGTTGTCTAGGCCAAAATCTCAGCTCTATCATTTATTAGCATAATAATCTTGGGGAATTTGTTTAACCACTCTGTAATTTGTTCATCTCTAAAATAAGTATAGTAATAACATTAATCTCCAAGGTTGATTTAGTAAATGATATAATATGGCTGTGTCCCCACCCAAATCTCATCTTCAATTGCAGCTCCCATAATCCCCACATGTTGCGGGAAGGATCTGGTGGGAGGTAATTGAATTATGGGAGTGGGTTTTTCCTGTGCTATTCTCATGATAGTGAATAAGTCTCAGGAGATGTGATGGTATAATAAATGGCGGTTCCTCTGCACATGCTCTCTTGCCTGCCACCATGTAAGAGGTGCCTTTGCTTCTCATTCACCTTCTTCCATGATTTTGAAGCCTCCCAGCCATGTGGAACTGTGAGTCTATTAAATCACTTTTTCTTTATAAATTATCCAGTCTCAGGTATTTCTTCGTGGAAGTATGAAAATGGACTAATACAGTAAATTGGTACTGAGAATAGGGCACTGCTATTAAGATACCTGAAAATGTGGAAGTGACTTTGGAACTGGGTAACAGGCAGAGGTTGAAACAGTTTGGAGGGATCAAAAGAAGACAGGGAGATGTGGGAAAGTTTGGAGCTGCAAAAATTTGCGTAAGTAATGAGGAGTCAAATGTTAATTGCCAAGACAATGGAGAATATGTCTCCAGCACATGTCAGAAGTCTTCAGAGCAGTTCCTTCTATCACAAACCAGGAGACCTAGGAGGAAAAAATGGTTTAGTGACTGGACCCAGGGCCTTACTGATTCATGAAGTCTTGAGACATGGTGCCCTGCATTCCAGCCATGGCTAAAAGGGGCCAATGTACAGCTCAGGCTCTTGTTTCAGAGGTTGCAAGTCCCAAGCCTTGGTGGCTTACATGTGGTATTGGGACTGTGGTTTCAAATAAGTCACAAATTGAGGTTTGAGAACCTCCATCTGGATTTCAGAGGATGAAAGGAAATGCCTCGATGTTCGGGCAAAGGTTTGCTGCAGGAGCAGGGCTGTCATGGAGAACCTCAGCAAGGGCAGTGTGGAGGGGAAATGTGCGGTTGGAGTCCACACACAATGTCCCTTCTGGGCACTGCCTAGTGGAGCTGTGAGAAGAGGACCACCATCTTCCAGACCCCAGAATGATAAATCCACTGACAGCTTGCCCTGTGAGTCTGGAAAGTCCAGACACTCAATGTCATCCCATGAAAAAAGCCAGAAGGGGGTTGTACCCTTCAAAGTCACAGGGGCAGAGCTGACCAAGACCATGGGAACCCACATCTTGCATAAGCATGCCCTGAGAGTGAGACATGGCGTCAAAGGGGGTCATTTTGGATCTTCAAGATTTTATTGCCCTGCTCAATTTCAGACCTGTATGGGTCCTATAACATCTTCATTTTGGCCAATTTCTTCCATTTGGAATGGGTGTATTTACACAATGCTTGTACCCCCATTGTATCTAGAGAGTAACTAACTTGCTTTTGATTCTACAGGCTCATAGGCAGAAGGGACTTGCCTTGTATCAGATGAGACTTTGGATGGCAGATTTTTGAATTAGTGCTGAAATGAGTTAAGACTTTTGGGGACAGTTGGGAAGGCATGATTGGTTTCAAAATATGAGGTCATGAGATTTGGGAAGGGCCAGGGACAGAATAATATGGTTAGGCTGTGTCCCTACCCAAATCTTATCTTGAATTATAGCTCCCATAATCCCCACGTGTCATGGGAGAGACTTGATGGGAGGTAATTGAATTATGGTGGAGGGTTTTCCCCATGCTGTTCTCATGGTAGTGAATAAGCCTCATGAGATCTGATGGTTTTATAAAGGGCAGTTCCCCTGCACAAGCTCTTTTGCCTGCCACCATGTAAGATGTGCCTTTGCCCCTCCTGCACCTTCCATCATGATTGTGAGGCCTCCAAAACTATGTGGAACTCTGAATCTATTAAAGCTCTTTTTCTTTATAAATTACCCAGTCTTAGGTATTTCTTCATCATAGTATGAAAATGAATTAATACAGTAAATATTCAATAAGTTAATAAGTTTGAAAAACTTAGGACAGTGACTGACACAAAGCAAGGGACTCAGTAAATATTAGTTACCTTCATCATTATTAATGGTACATAAAGTGGTACCTGGAAGTAAGATAAATTTTTGTAAATAAACTAAAATTATGTTGGATGGATAGAACTTATAATTTGATGACATATTTGAAGAGTTTTCTTACTATCTTTTGCCAAGTGCAAGAGTATTGAACTCAGATTCCGGAGAACATGATGGCTGAATGATAACTACTTTGTTGCAATTTATATAACCATCTGAGTTTTAGTTTTTTCCTTTCTCAAATGAAAAATGTAATTTATCCTGTCTGTCATAAAGACTTGGGAGAACCACATAAAATAATATCTATGAAAATACTCTGTGTACAGTAAAGGTCTATACAAATTATAGGTGTTATCAAAATGAACTTAACTTCAATTACTCAAAGAAACATTGAGCCATTCAATGAAATACAACATATGCATTCCTGTGATTGCACCTTCAGTTTGGAATGACTTTATCCTCCCTCGTGGGGTAAAAAAAAAAATCACCAAAGTGACAGTTGATCAAGATTTTCTTCCTTGTACTGTCATGAATTAATTGTGTGACTTGGGAAAAGTCATGTACCTTCTCTATGCCTCAGTTTCCTCATGCAAAATGAATACTTGGAGTTAGTTAATCTCTAAGGTACCTTCCAGTTCTGACATTTTAGAATATTAATTAATCCCTGTGATAACCTCTGATATATTTTTAAAGAATAGAGAGGGGATAGTATCACCTGGAGTGCTTCTAAAGCCAGCAGTAAAAGTAAATTTTTACTTGAGTTCTTGAGTTTCGTCAATTTTGATAGTCAAAAGGGTACACGCAAAATTTATTCAGGAAACCTCTTTTGGTAGCCATTTCAGGCTCTGATTATGCTCCAAGATTTGACCAGTGCCTAGGTAACAGAGCTAGTTTAATAAGTCTCCAACACGTTTCACATATTGGAGGAGACTAATAAAGCCATTCTTATATTTTATTCATGGATCGCTAAAGATGTGTAGTCCCCTTGATGCTTCCCTCATGGAATTAAAACCAGGTCTTATTTAGTGCTACTGAAGCTATATTCATGGGAGCTCATTATGTGCTAATCCCCCCAGAACAGTATTTCTATCTGAGTCTTCAGGTGGTAGGCAACTTGAATGAGGAAGTTAAATATTGCTGGCTGCCCTGCTGAAGCTTTGCTGGGCCTTCCACAGTGTATGGGGTAAGTCATTTGGGGACTTGAGGCTCTCAGTTGTCCTGTTAGAATAGTTGGAGCAATTACTTTAGCAGCAAATATGGACTAATCATTTTGAAATTCCAGTTTAAGTCCACAGCCTTTTTGAGTTACACAAGCACTAAAATGACCACAAGAGATTCATGTCTCAGGGCCTGGTGACAGCCTACAGCCCAGCACTGCTGGCAAATCTTTCAGTGCCACAAATGTGTAAAAGCACTTTTCTTTGCTTCCCCACTCTAAAAGCATATTGCTAGTGCTCCAAGTAGCTTTAATGGTGGGGACTATACGAAAAGAATAACTCTAAACTCAAAAGGAACATCTTCAGTTCTGAATAGTTTTAATAGAAAAGAGACATCCAGACATATTATTTAGCTCTGATAAGACTCATCACTCATGACTCTGAACTTACTAGATATATCATTTGATTTATAAACTCATTAGTGAGTCCTACATCTAGAAGAATAACTTCACTACTCACTCTTACAGTACACAATATTGAACAGGGATGTTAAAGTTAATTACAAGCACTTCAATAATGGAGCCCTCCTCTAACTTAGAAAATGTCATGGTAGTCTCATTCTCATTAGGGAAGCATCCAGTTATAAACATGAAAGGAGGTTAAGTGTACATTTCTGTTGTTTTTCTGGAAGGGAACAATTCTTGTTTTAGGCACCAGAATGGGAACTGGGAAGTAGCCCTAAAGTGCCAGAAATGGGTATTTCAAGGTTTGCCTGGCCCAGTGAAAACAGTGTGAGGCTTTCAGATGGGGCTGCTAAAATTAATTTTATACCTTCAGAGCATTTCCTCCACAAACCCTCCCCTGACAATTCAGGTACCCATAAAAATATACTTTGTCTAACTCTAATTATGTCTCAGCTTTATGACCCAAGAGTTACTTTACTATGTTTTTTTGTTCCTTAATTGTTTCATGAACTTTTTTATTGTTTCTCTAAAGCATGGGCAGCTTTTGAGAGGAAACATTTTGTGCTTCCTGTTTACCCTTGTTGCAGTGGTGCTGAGCACATTCTTTGACACATGGTAGTGTGAAAGAAAAGTATCTTGGGCCCCAAAGTCACTAAGCTAAAAGAAAATTCAAGCTGGTAACTGCTTAGGGAAAACCTGCCTCCCATTCTGTTCGAAGTCACCCCTGTGCTCACTGAGACAAGTGCATATATGATTGCCTCCTTTGGAAAGGCTAATCAGAAACTTTAAGAAATGCAACCATTTATCTCTCACCTATGTATGACCTGGAAGCCCTTCCCCACTTCAAGTTGTCCCACTTTTGCTTTGAGCTTTCCTGCCTTTCTGGACTGAACCAATGTTCATTTTACACATGTGGATTGGTGTCTCATGTCTCCCTAAAATGTATAAAACAAAGCTGTACTCGAATCACCTTGGGCACATGTCATTAGGACCTCCAGAGTCTGTGTCACGGGTGTGCATCCTCAACATTGGCAAAACAAACCTTCTAAATTAACTGAGAACTGTCTCAAATTTGGGGGGTTGACATTTGGTAACCACAGAGGGATTCAGAATGGAGATGCCCCTGACCTTTGATGAATCTCCATTGGTGCTTGGTACCAACATTAGCTACGTTTATAGCTCAAATCAATAGGACAATTTGCTGAGGTCTGAGAGCATCCCCTCCAGAGAATCCCTTATCTCCTAAAATTTGGTCAAGATCTAAAGTTTATTTTGCTGCACAACTCCTCTTTTTTTCAAGTTTTAATTTTTCCAACAAGGAAGGCAAGATTTCCTGTTTCAATGATGATGGAAGGCAGGCAACTCCTTTATGGAGTTTGAACTCACTTCTAACAGATAAGATGAGTTTTTTTTTCTGCTTCTAGGATGTTAGAGAGCAGTCTACAGTCTGAGACACATCCCTAGGTAAGCAACTGAATTGGGGTTTGTCTTGGCTAAAGTTAAGTTTAAACAGAGACAGCTGGTCTCTGTTTGCAGATGACATGATAGTATATTTAGAAAATCCCATCGTCTTAGCCCCAAAACTCCTTAAGCTGAGAAGCAACTTTAGCAAAATCTTAGGATACAAATTCAATGTGCAAAATCACAAGTATTCCTATACACCAAAACAGACCAGCAGAGAGTCAAATCATGAGTGAACTCCCATTCACAATTGCTACAAATAGAATAAAATACACCTAGGAATACAATCTTACAGGGACGTGAAGGAACTCTCAAGGAGAACTACAACACTACTGCTCAAGAAATAGAGGAAGACACAAACAATGGAAAAATAAGAATCCATGTCATGGATAGCAATGAATTCAATATATGAAAATGGCATACTGCCCAAGAGTACTTTGATGGATTCAACTGCTATCCCTATGAAGCTACCCATTTGCGGTTCTTCACGAGAATTAGAAAAACTACTTTAATTCATACGGAACAAAAAAGAGATCCGGGATAGCCAAACACAATCTAACCAAAGCTGGGAGGGCATGCATGACTACTTGACTTCAAACTGTATAGTTACAAGGCGGCTACAGTAACGCAAACAGACATGGTATTGGTACCAAAACAGATTATATAAACCAGGTGACAGAATAGAGACCTCGAAAATAATACCGACACATTTACAATATCTGATCTTTGAACAAAACCTGACAAAACAAGAATGGGAAAAGATCCTCTATTAATTAATAGTGCTGTGGAAACTGGCTAGCCATATGCAGAAAACATAAACTGGATCCTTTCCTTACACTTTCTACAAAAATACTCAAGATGGATTCGGAGAGCGTTAAATGTAAAACCTTAAAACGGTTAAAAAACTCTAGAGAAAACCTAGGCAATACCACTTGACATAGGCATAAGCACAGCGCTTCATGACTAAAAGATCAAAAGCAAGTCTAACGAAAGCCAAATTGACAAATGGTATGTAATTAAACTAAGAGCTTCTGCACAGCAAAAGAAACTATTCATCATTAGTAACCAGCAAGCCCTTACAGAATGGGAGAAAATTTTGCAGTCTCTTCATCTGACAAAGGCCTAATAATCCAGATCTACAAGAACTTAAAAACAAATTTACAAGAAAAAAAATCAAAAAAGTGGGCAAATGATATGAACAGACACTTCCAAAAAAAGATACTTTATGTGACCAACAACATGAGAAAAGCTCATCATCACTTGTCATTACAGAAATGCAAATCAAAAACTTAAGTGAGATATCATCTCATGCTGATTAGAATAGTGATCATTAAAAAGTCAGAAAACAACAGATGCTGATAAGACTGTGGAGAAATAGGAATGTTTTTATACTGTTGGTGGGAGTGTAAATAGTTCACATTGTGGAAGGACAGTATGGCGATTCTCAAGGATGTAAGAACGAGGAAACCCATTTGACCCAGCAACCCCATTTACTGGTGTATATATCCAAAAAGCCTTATAAATGTTTCCCAGTTAAAGACACACACATCAACTGTTATTGCAGCACATTATACAATTAGTTAAAGACTTGGAATCAACCCAAATGCCCAACATGATAGGGACTGGATAAAGAAAATGTGGCACATATACACCATGGAATACTATGCAGCATAAAAAAAAAAATTTTTGAGTTCATGTCCTATGCAGGGACATGGATGAAGCTGGAAGCCATTATTCTCAGAAACTACCAAAGAGCAGGGAAACCAAGTCCTACGTATTCTCACTCATAAATGTTGAGTGAACAATGAGAACCTGGACCACAGGGAGGGGAACATCACACACCAAGCCTGTTGCAGGGTGGGGGCTAGGGGAACCAGAGCATTTGACAAATACTTAATGCATGTGGGACTTAAAACCTAGATGATGGGTTGATAGGGGCAGCAAATCACCATGGTACATTTGTTTGATGTAACAAAATCTGCAGGTTCTGCACATGTACCCCAGAACTTAAAGTGAAAAAAAAAAAAAAAACCAAGCTGTTTAAAAAATTTCTCATTAGAGCACTCAGTAATCATATAAGTATATAAGTTGGGCAATCATTTATTTTGCTTAACTTTTTTTGTTTGTTTGTTCTTGTTTTGTTGTTTTGTTCTTTCTCCAATGGGGTTTGACCAACTCTATCTGACTTTATCAAGCCCAAAGGAAGGCTCCAAATTATGTGGAATAAGGCCTCTAACGTGGTTAAATGCCCACAAAATAGTGGTATGATGGGGGGAGAAAACAGCTATCAAAAGAAAAAAAAATAACATTCGATATTGACTACTTAACAGGCTTTATTTACATTACAAGGCCACATTTTTGCTAGCCAAGCCAAACTGAAAGACCAATTGACGTCACCCTACACTGCAGTCTGATAGCTAAGGCCCTTCTTTTTTCTTTCACCATGACAGACTGGGTTTGGTTTCTAAATCAAGCCCTTTCTGTTTTGATACTTAGTGCTTCTAAAATAGCAGCAATTTGTCTTAGCTAAAATATGGTAATGAGATTTAAAATGATTTTTTTTAAAGGAGCTCAACAGTTAAATGTCAGCTTAATTAAAAAGCTAACATTCAAGATGTGTATGTGTATTTGTGCATGTGTGCATGTTTGTATTTAAAAGGCCTTCATATTTTTTGTTTTTTGTAAGTTTGTTTGTCTCTCCTAGGACCTCGTCTTTTTTTGAGCAAATTTGTTTTTTTTCTTCTCAGTCAACTGAATTGTGTTTTCACCTGATGTTTTAACTAAAATAGTTACTGTAACAGAGGCTACTCTTGAGTTTTTAAGGAGTAGTGTAGTTTAGACACTTAGAAATGTTTTTGTTTAAAAAACTTCTATATGCACTGTAAAAGCATCACATGGTCTAGTCTCATAATAATTCTCCCTTTTTGGAGACCCAGGATTTAGTGTGGGCTCTGCTCAGAGCTCACACTTACTGTTAAAAAAAATAGGTAGTTCCTATCTAAATAAAATTGGTCTCCTTATACAATCCCATGATAAATTTCTATAATTTGTGTTTGATTTGGTGTCCATCTTTAATCCCCATCAGACTTTTCTCTCTGTACCTTAACATGTAAATTTTGCTATTTAACTTTCACCTGAGTTGTTTCCTTTTCTATGCACATTTAAGGCTATTTAGCTGACAACTGCCTAGGTTTGTGAAACAGGTTATCAATAATCTGAAAGTCTAAGACACGAAAAAAAGTTTTTATGAATCTATAAGATATAGTTCTATTGGCATGCCTAATACATCTATGTAT
>NW_016823817.1:35800-68763 GCF_001698545.2 Rhinopithecus bieti
AACCATGGCTGGACTGGGCTTTAAAAAAGTCTTATCTGAGGTTCCTTCTATGGAACAAACTTCCAGAAAAGCCTATTTAAAAAGTATTCTTACTGCACTGTATACAAATAATTAGGCCAAGTATAATAAAGCAAACCAGTCCCACCATGATTTATCTTTAGCAAAAATGGGAAATTGGAGAGAAGTTATGTTTCAGAAATTATAGTACACTTGTCATTAGATTCTAGTCTTGTCCAAATGTTTTTCATATTTTATTATTTTCCACAGTTTAGACAGAATTCTCATTTTTCTTGGCTATGAGTCTTTGAAATAATGTTTTCATTTTTTTCCTTTTTTCCCCATTTTTTTCTAATTTGGAGTCACTGAAAACTAAGCCATGTTTTTGTAAAGCCCTGTGAATTGAAGCTAGACAACTTAAACTTCAGAAGAAAATAACAGCAACCTATTTACATATATAAGTCACTTTCATAACTGCCTACTGATGTATAGACTTCAGAGTAATGTGGCCTATATAAATTTCTCAGGATTGTCCTTGTGTTTGTTGTGGTTCTTATCCCTCTCTCCCCCTATTTTCTCTTCACAGGACATTACACTTCACAATCTTCTAAAAACGAGTTTCTTTATAATTACCTGTACAGGAATAAATGATTGTAGTCATGATAGAGCAGATGAAACCTGAGTCCAGAGACTCATTTCCTTCAAAAATCCTTTCTCCAAAGGATTTTAAAGGAAAAGGGGGGAAATATGAAAGAAAAATATCTTGGGCCTCCCAAATCACTAAGCTAAAGGGAAAATTCAAACTGAAAACTGCTTAGGGAAAACCTGCCCCTCATTCTATTCAAAGTCACCCCTCTGCTCACTGAGATAAATGCATATCTGATTGCCTCCTTTGGAAAGGCTAATCAGAAACTCAAAAGAATGCAACCATTTGTCTGTCACCTGTGTGTGACCTGGAAGCTCCCTCTCCACTTTGAGTTGTTCTGCTTTTGCATCAAGTTGTCCCGTCTTTCTGGACTGAACCAATGTTCATTTTACATATGTTGATTGATATCTCATGTCTCCCTAAAATGTATAAAACCAACCTGTGCTCTGACCACCTTGTGCATATGTCATCAGTACCTCCTGAGGCTGTGTCTCAGGTGTGTGTCCTCAATCTTGGCAAAATAAACTTCTAAAATTAACTGATAACTGCCTCAAATTATTAGGGATCACAGTAAATTATGAATAAATCTCTTCTGGGTGAAAGCTTTTCTTCATACATATAACCTAGGAGCTATATCTAATTGGATAATCCAGGGAGTTTATTTAAGTTTGAAATTCTAATTTCTGGACTAATTCTTGTTCAGATTTGGCTTTTCTGATGGAATTTACTCAGAAGAGAAAAGAGAACTGCTCTTTTCTGGGGTCACTTAATTTTACAATCTGCTTCTTCCTGAAACAATGATGTGGAAACTTTTTTATCTGACAGGTTTTCTAAATGCTAAAAACTTGCATACAATTGTATTTAATATAAAACACCCTCTTTTCTGGAAAGGATGTTGTTATTCTAATTCCATGCTGATGGGTGCAAGAGCCTGTTACCAGATCAGTTAGTGCACTGTAAGGTATTCTGTTACTGGCTGGATCTCAGTGCCTGAGAGTAAATGGCAAACTGAATGTCATTCAGTTCAGAAGATTTTAATCATGACTGGCTGGCACTTATAGGTCTTATGCCAATAAAGGAGTTCAAAAATGACAAATGTAACTGGATCAGAGAGCATCTGTCTCTCATTCACTATCAATTAGAAAAAAAAAGTATAGATTCTGGATTTTTTTCTAAATTGCTGTGTATTTCAAATTTCCAAACCCACCAAAGCAATCTCTGCAATGCAATTAGAAGAGATATTTGAAAACTCATTCCGGATGAGGAGAGAAGGCAACTTTATTTTCTCTATATATGCATTTCTAGATGGTTTTTGCAGTCTTCCTTTCCAAAGTTTAATATTTTCCTCTTAATAAAAACAGACTTGAGTGAAGAAGAGGAAACAAATTTTTCACTTGACTTCCAAAGATGCAATACAGCATGAAGAAAAATAGGTGAAGGATTTGAGCTCTTTGTGAACAATTATGACAAAGTTAAATCTTGTGGAATGTTTCAGTTCCTTTCTTTTGTATTGTTACTGACAAAGTTAGTCCCCCAAAAGATAGAGTCTTTCGCTGTTTGGTGTTGCAAAGTCAATAAATAAAACTGAAAGTGAGTGCCAAGAAATACAGGGTTTATTTAATGGCCATGGAATTGAGAAGTGAGAATATCGTTCACAAATCAACTTCTCCACTAGTGAGGGGTGAGGGAGTTAAAATATAGGACTTCTCTAATGAAGGGGTTGGACATTAAAAGCAAGTAGGAGAATATTTATGTCTTTTCTAGAAATGGGCAGTGAATGTCCCAGAACCTGAATGTTACCTTCCTTTTTGTCTTTTCACAACTTCTTCTGATCACTGTCATGGCAATTGTCAATTGTCTTGGCACTGGTGGGAATCACATTTAGCATGCAAATTAGATTAAAATGAAGCCTGGGGTCTTTTTATAGTCATTTGGTTTGCTATCTTAGTTCTAACCCATCTCAGCTGGTCTGGTTGCCGCGATAACTTTTTATCGCAGGTGTCATGTTTCTTAAAAATAAGCAGAGTTAGGGCAGGGTAGAAATTTAGCTATGTCACATAGGCATTACACTGGGTAACAATATCAATAACTGGTTACAATTTAGTGATATATTTTAACTGTTAATAAACATAGGTCTATGTATTATGGAGGCACACCTAAACAATATAAAATTTAATTTCTGTACCTGCAGAAGAAAATAATGAGATTTGAGAGAGAAAGAGGAACATGTAAAGATAAGCTAATCAATAAGTGCAGATTCACATTTGGCACTGGGAAATGAATGTAAATTGAGTTCTTAGGGAACAGAAGGGGGATCAATCATGGAAGGCTTTTAAAATATCTGTTGAATTTCTTACCTTCTATCTAAACCTACCACCAGGACGCTAGTCCAGTTGGCCATTGTTTCACATAGGCTACTGAAAAAGATACCTAACTGGTTTCAATTTCTCTTGTTCTGCATCCCTATTGATTCTCCACATGGTAGTCAAACTAGATTTTCTACAATACAAATTTTATATACTTGTCACTCCCTTTCTAAAACCCTTATAGAGCTTCTCATTTCTTCCAGGATAAAGTTCCAGCTCCTTATCATCTGCCTCCCACCAAACCTCAAAAAAATTCATTTATGGTATGGTCATAAAAGCCTACTTATTCTTCCTTATGTCTTATTTTCCCATTTTTTTTGTATTTGCTTAACAAATATTTATTGAACACCTACTATGTGTCTGTTTTACATGCTATTCACAAAGCACTGTTTTACATGCTGAAGATACAACAGATATAAAAACATTTAAAAAATACTCTATTATCACTAACATTACATTCAAGTAAACAGAGGAAGAACATAAACAAAAATAAGGACCTAAAGCATTTAAGTTCCCAGATGGTGATACATTCTGTGTAGAAAAAGCATGGAAGAGGCATTGAAAGCATCAATATAAAAGGGTTACAATTAAAAGTAAAGCATGACTAAAGAGGTGACATTTAACAAAAGACTTAAAAGAAGTACAGCTATGTAGATGAAGTGCATTCCAGGAACAGGAACCTGCAAGTTCGAAACCTTTTGGTTTTGAAAATATTTTTGATATATGTAAGAAAGAGCTAGGGGCCAGTGTGGTTGGAGAAGCATGAGTGAGGGTGACAGTAATAGGTGAGATGGTCAGAGAGGGGGCAGTTTGTATAGGACTCTGTGGGCCATTATGATAACTTGGCTTTTCTTCCTAGTGAACTGGCGATCCATCACACATTTTGAGAAAAAAAATGATATGATCTGACTTGCTTTTTAAACCTTGTTTCAGGATGTTGGAGCAAGGTGGTGGAATAGAAAGTTCCACCGATCATCCTCCCCAGAAAGACACCAATGTAACAACTATATACACAGATAAAACACTTTCATAAGAACCGAAATTCAGATGAGCACTTATAGCGCCTGGTTTTAGCTTTGTATTGCTGAAAGAGGCACTGAAGAGATAAAGAAAACGATACTGAATATCTGATGCTACCCTTCCCCCATGCCCTGCAGTGGTGTTGTGGTGCCTAGAGCATCTTTGGGCACTGAAGGAGAGAGAACACAGAATTTGTAAGGCACTGAACACAGTGCTATCCTATTAGAGCAGTAAGGAAACTCAGACCAAACTCAGCTGATGCCTGCCTAAAGGATAATTTAAACCATCTCTAGCCAGAGGGGAATTGCCTATCTTCATGGCCCATAGTGGAGGGCTAAAGTGCTCTGTGTCTCCAAGTTTACTTGAAAGGTAGTCTGGGTCACAAGGACTGCAAATCTTATTAAGTCCTACAGATGAATTAGGCCCAGGGACCGTGAACTGGATGGAGAATAGGTTGGGGGGAGGGGTGGAATGCAACATACTGAGACACCAGCTAGGAAAGCCAAGGAAATGCTGTCATTACCCTTCCCCTAACCCCGGACAACACAGATCATGGCTCCAAAAGAGACCCCATTCTTCTGCTTCAGGAGAGGAGAGGGAAAAGTAGGGAGAACTTTGTACTACATCTAAGATATCAGCTCAGCCGTAGCAGGATAGGGCACTGGTCAGAGTTGTGAAGACCCCACTCCATGCCCTAGCTCCCAGATGACATTTCTAGACACACTCTGGGTCAAAGAGAAAGCTGCTGCCTTGAAGAAAAGGACCCAGTCCTGGCAGGATTCAGAGTCCTTGGTTTCTGAATAACCAGGAGTGAAACACAGTTATTACACTGAGGGTCTTGAGTGAGGCTCTGAGGCTCATTGACTTCAGGTGAGACTCAGTACATTACCAGTTGTAGTGGCTATGAGGCAGAACTTCTGCTTGAGAAAAGCAGAAGAAAAACAGAGGGGACACTGTCCTGCACCTTAGATAGCGGCTCAGCCACAGTGGGGTAGAGCAACAAGCAGGGTCTTGATGTCCCCAGTTTCAGAACTTGACCCCTGGATGACATTTATGGACCTGCCCTGGACCAGAGAGGAGTCCACTGCTCTGAAGGTAAGTCCAAGGCTGGGCAGAATTTACCACAAGCTGATTTTAGAGCCCTTGGACCTTAAGGGAACAGCTGCAGTAGTCTGTCTGTACTCTTCTTAGCCTGTGGCTATGGGGTGAGACCCATTTGCCTTTGGGAAGGGGAGGGAAGAATGAGAAGGACTGCATCTTCTGATTTCAGTTTGAGCTCAGCCACAATACAGTAAAACATTAGGTAGATTTCTAAGATTTTTGACTCTAGTCCCTGACTCCCAGAGGGCACTTCTGCAACCTCCCAGGGCATTGGGGAGGCCATCATCCTGAAAAAACAGAAACGGGCCTGTCTGGCTTTGCCACCTGCTGATTGTAGAGCCCCAAGGCCTTGAGAGCACATAGGCAATACCCAGAGAATGGTTACAGCAGGCCTTGGGCAAGACCCAGTGCTATGCTGGCTTCAGACCTGACTTAGCACAGTCAAAGTTATGGTGGCCCCAGGGGTGCTTGAGTCACTCCAACCCCAGCTTTAGATGGCTTAAAAGAGAAAAGGAGAGAGAACCTGTATATTTGGAAAAAGGAAGGTGTTTGGACAAACGGAGGCAAGATGGCACAGTTCCAGGTTCTTCACCGTCAACTTTCCCATGCCCGGGAAAGACACTGGTCGACTGCACAGGCGCAACCCGACCTCCGACGGAGAAGAACCGGAACCCGCCTAGCCACGCCTACCGCCCCGCCCCCGACCCACCTATGTCCCGCCCACTGCCCTCCCACTCCTGGGCCCAGGACATAAAAGCCGCTCCCCGGCGGGCGAGCGGTGTGAACTTCCTTGGCCCCTCCTCCTACGCAGGACCCAGGAACCTCGCCCAAGAACGCTGGAGCGACTTCGTGGGCCTCCACCGCTGGAGACCGGTGAACCTCGTTCCCTCTCTCACATTGGTTTGTAAATAAAGTTTTTTTTTGCCTTGCCTACTTGCCTTTTCTCTGGCATTTGCTCTGGGGGTCGCATTAAAGCAAATCAGAAGGAAAGTAATAAGAGTCTCTACCTGGTAATCCAGAGAATGCTCCCAGATCTTGTCCAAGATCATCAGGTCTTCAAGAACCACAGCATTACTGGGCTTGTTGAGCCCCCTAAAGAAAATACAGCTTAGATCACAACACCCAAGTCCTTTCAAATATCTGGAAAGCCTTCCCAAGAATGACTACAAATAAGCTCAGATAGTGAAGAATACAATAAATGTCCAGACACTGAAGAATATACACCAGCATCAACACCATCCAGGAAGATATGTCTTCACCAAATGAACAAAATAATGCACCAGGGGCAAGTTCTGGAGAAACAGAGATATGTGACCTTTCAGACAGAGAATTCAAAAGTGCTGTGCTGAGGAAACTCAAAGAAATTCAAGATAACACAGATAAATAATTTAGAATTATTTTGGATAAGTTTAACAAAATATTGAAATAATTAAAAGAATCCGACAGAAATTCTAGAGCTGAGAAAATGCAATTGGAGTACTGAAAAAGTCATCATGGTCCTTTAATAGCAGAACCGATCAAGCGGAAGAAAGAGTTAGTGAGCTTGAAGACAGATTATTTGAAAATATACAGTAAGAGGAGACAAAAAAATAATAAAAACAATAAAGCACACCTACAAGATCTATAAAATAGGCTTAAAACAGCAAATCTAAGAATTGTTGAACTTAAATAACTGGCCTTTATTGAACTTAAATAACTTGGCCTTAAAAAAGAGGTAGAGATAGGGGTAGAAAGTTAATAAAAATAGATAATAACAGAGAACTCCTTAAACCTACTGAAAGATACTAATATTGAAGTACAAGAAAGTTATAGAACACCAAACAGATTTAATTCAAAAGAGACTACCTCAAGTAATTTACTAATCAAACTCCCAAAGACTAAGGAAAAAGAAAGGGTCTTAAAAATAGCAAGAGAAAATAAATAATTAACACAAATGGAGTTCCAATATATCAGGCTGCAGACTTTTCAGTGGATACCTTACAGGTCAGGAGAAAGGGACTTGACATATTTAAAGTGCTGACAGAAAAAAAAAACAAAACAAAAAAAACAACTTTTACCTTAGGATAGAATATCTGGCAAAATGTTCTTTAAACATGAAGGATATGTAAAGATATTCCAAAGCAAACAAAAGCTGAAGGATTTTATCAATGACATACCTGTCCTATAAGAAATAGTAAAGGGAGCACTTCAATCAGAAAGAAAAGGATAATAGCGAGCAATAAATGATCACCTGAACTTACAAAACCCACTGGTAATAGTAAGTACACAGAAAAGCACAAAATACTAGAACACTGTAACTGTGGTGTGTAAAACATGCTTATCCTACATAGAAAGACTAAACAATGAACAAATCAAAAATTATAACTCCAATAACTTTTCAAGACTTAGCCAATGCAATAAGATATAAATAGAAAAAAAGTTAAAAGCAGGGAGGGAGGGTTAAGTCATAGAGTTTTTTAATCAATTTTCTTTTAGCCTGTTTGTTTTATATGCAAATTGTGTTAAGTTGTTATCAGGTTAAAATAATGGGTTATAAGATAGTATTTGCAAGCATCATGGTAACCTGAAACCAAAAAACTTAAAATGGATACATTTAAAAAAAGAGCAATAAACTAAATCATATCACCAGAAAAAATCACCGTCACTAGAGAAAGAAAGGAAGGAAATAAATAAGGAAGAGAAGACCACAAAACAACTGGAAAACTAATAACAAAATGCCAGGAATAAGTTCTTAGTTATCAATAATAACATTGCCTGTAAATCGATTAAATTCTCCAAATGATATAGACTGGCTGAGTGGATGAAAAATAGACGCACTGATCTGTTTCCTACAAGAAACAAATTCACCTATAAAGACACACATAGACTGAAAATAAAGGGATGGAAAAAGGTAATCCTGCCAATGGAAACCAAAAAAAGAGCAGGAGTTGCTACACATATATCAGACAGAATAGATTTCCAGGTAAAAACTATAAGAAGAGACAAAAAAGTATCTTTATACAATGATAAAGGGGCAAATTCAGCAAGAGGACATACCAATTCTAAATATATATTTACCCAACACTAAAGCCCTCAGATATATAAAAAATATTATTGGAGCTAAAGAGAGAGATAGGCCCCAGTGCATTAGCAGCTGGAGACTCCAGCACACTTTCATCATTAAACACATCTTCCAGACAGAAAACCAACAAAGAAACATCAGACTTCATCTGCACTATAGACCAAATGGATCTAATAGACATTTACAGAACATTTAATAAATATAATAATAAATATTTAATATGCCTGCAGGGGTATCTTTTTGTGGATTTATTTTGCTGTTTTCTAATAAATGTCAGCATCTTCTCATATTATTGCTTGAAATCCGTATGCCTTTTTTGGTGAAGTTTCTATTCAAATCTTCAGCACACTTTGTTTTATTATTTTCTTAGTAATGCATTTTGAGATTTTAAAATACATTCTAGGTACAAGTCTTTTATCAGATATGAGTTTTACAGCATTTTCTCCCATTCTGCAGTTTGCCTTTTTATTTCTTAAAACTATATTTTTATTTAACAACTTATTGATGCATAATCTACAGGAAATAGACAATGTATTTAAAGTATACAACTCCATAAGTTTGGACAAATGTATACATATGTGAAACAAAACCATTACCACATTTGATATAGTGAACATACCCACCTGCATCCCTTTGTTACACATTCCTTCCATCCACCACTGCTCCCCAATCCCAGGCGACCACTGATTTGTTTTCTGTCACTGTGAGTTTCAGAATGTTATAAAGTGGAAGTAGACAGTATTTACTTTATAATTTTCTGGCTATTTTAACTCAAATTATTATTTTTTTGTTCATTCGTGTTGTTTTGAGTATCACTAGTTCATTCTTTTCTATTAGTTTTAGTTTGTTAAGTGGATATACCACCATTTATTTATTCAGTCATCTGTTGATAAAATTTGGATTGCTAAGAGTATCTTGAAAAGCACAATTTTTTTACCTTAAGGAAATTCAATTTATTATTTATTTAATGCTAGGGATTTTACGTTTTGTTTACCATCTAAGGAATTGTTGCCTAATCCGGGATAGTAAGCACATTCTCTTACATGTTATTTTTGAAATTTAATAGTTTTTGATTTTACATCTAGTTCTAAAATTCATTTTCAGCTAATTTTTATGTGTAGTACAAGGTATAATTTAAATTTTTATTTTTTGCATATAAATTTTTAATTTATTCCAGTACAATTTTTCAAAGAGTATTCTTTCCTCGTTTTATTGCCTTTGCACCTTTTTTGAAAACTCATAGAACAATACAACACTATCTTAGATATAGAGTTCTACAATGTTATTTTCCTCTTTCAAAATTATTTTGAAAATTTTAGATCTATTGTTTTTCCATATAAATTTAATAATCAGGTTGTTTATTTTCATAAATTGTGTTGAATGTATAGATCAGGCTGGAGAGAAATAGCAATATTGAGCTTTCCAAACTACGATTACAGTATATTTCTCCATATATTTAGTTCTCTATTGACTTTTTCCTCAGAGCTTTGTTTTTTACAGCATATAGATCTTGCACACATTTAAAACATTTATAATAGAGTGATTTACGGGTTTTGATGGTATTGGGAATGGTGCTATTTTTTACATTTTAATTTCCACTTGGTCATTGCTAGTATTTAGGAATACAATAGATTCTTACATATTAGCTGTGCATCCTGAAATTTTGCTACACTAAATTATTAGTTCTAGTTGCTTTTTTATGTACTCTCGGATTTTCTACTTAATTATGTCATACGTAAACAGAGACAGTATTATTTCTTTTTATCTAATTTGATTTTTTAAAATTTATTTTTATTTGTCAGGATCTTCACTAAAATGTTGAACAGGAGTAGTGAGATTCAGCATCTTTGCCTTGTTTGTGATCTTAGGGAGAAGCATTCAGTCTTTTACCATTAGGTATAATGCTAGATATAGGGTTTTTGTACATATCTATTATTATGTTGAAAAAGCTCCCTTTTATTTATTTTTTATTGAGATTTTTATGATGAATAAATATTGAATTTCAATATATGTTTCTTCTGCATCCATTAAGATGATAATATAGCCTTCCTTCTTTGTTTACTTAATATGGTGCATCATATTGATTTTTGAATATTGAACACTATTGAATTTCTGAGATAAACTTCTCTTGCTTATGCTATATAATCTCAGATGTATTTCTGAATTTAATGTGCTAACATCGTTTAAAAAATTTTTGAGTTTATATTCATGAGGGATATTTTTCTCTGATTATCTATTTTGTAATGCTTTTGCCTGGTTCGAGTATCAGGATAAGATTGATCTGAAAAATATGTCTACTCTAATTTTCTGAATATTCATCCAAGTCATTGCATGTATTAGAAGTTCATTCTTTTGGTTCCTGAGTAGTAGTCTATGTTAGAGATGCACAACTGTTCTTTTGACCATTCACCCCCTGAGTGGCATTTTGGTTGTTTCCAAGTCTTGGCTATGAAGAATAAAGCTACTATAACAAACAAATGAAAACAAAGTGTTTACTCAAATTCTATTTTCTGGAAATTGTAAATTTGGGATTATTTTGAAAATGGTTGGTAGAATTGCCTGTGAAAGAATATAGACCCAGAATTTTTTCTTTAATTGGAGGTTTTTGTGTAAAATTTTTTAAATGGATATAAAATTATTCAGGGTATCTATTTCTTTCTGGAGTAAGTTTTGGTAGTTTGTTTCTTTTAGTACCTTAGTCTATTTGTTCCGAAATGTAAAATTAATGGGCATAAAGTTGTTCTTAATATTCTACTTTTATTCTTTAAATATCTGTAGGCTCTTTTGTAATGTTCTGCCTTGTGTTTCTCATATAGTTGATTTATATATTTTTTCTTTTTTAATCGTGATAGAAATGTATGAATGTACTAATCTTTTCAAAAAGTCATTGAATGACTTTATTGATTTTCTGCTTTCATTTTCATTGATTGATGATGTTATCTATATGTTTCATTCTGTCTGATTGTTTTGGATTTATTTTGCTCTTATTTGTGTAATTTTTAATGTGGAAGTTTAGGTCATCGATTTGAGGCATTTATTTATTTATTTATTTTTTACATGAGCATTTAGTACTATAAATTNGCCTCCCGAGTAGCTAGGACTACAGGCACCAGCCACCATGCCCGGCTAATTTTTTTAGTTTTTTTTTAGTAGCGACGGGGTTTCACCGTGTTAGCCAGGATGGTCTCGATCTCCTGACCTCGTGATCTGCCCGCCTCGGCCTCCCAAAGCGCTGGGATTAGAGGCGTGAGCCACCGCGCCTGGCCCCGAGTGTCTATTATTTTTAATGTAATGACCACATGTACCCATTGCTACGCTCCCACTTAGAAGTGAAAACATGCAGTACTTGATTTTCAACTTCTGAGTTATTTCACTTAGGAATAATGACCTCCAGCTCCATATATGTTTGTTGCAAACATTATTTCATTATTTTTTATAGCTGAATAGTACTCATTGGTGTATATGTACCACATTTTCTTTATACAATCCACCATTGATGTATATTTAGGTTGATTCCATGTCATTACTTTTGAGAATAGTGCTTTGATGAACATTTGAGTGCATGTGGCTTTTTGATCAAATGACTTTTTTTCCCCTTTGGATAGATACCTAGTAATGAGATTGCTGGGTCGAATGGTAGTTCTATTTTAATTATTTGACAACTTTTATATTGTTTTGAATAGGAGTCGATCTAATTTACATTCCTACCAACATGTATAAATGTTACCTTTTCACTACATCCGTGCCATTTGTTTTAACTTTTATATGTTTTCATTTTATTATTTACTAAAAGTTGTTATGATAAGATTATCAACCAAGCATATGGAAAATTTTCCTTTTACCTTTTCTCTCCCTTTTCAGCAGCTGATTCAGCTATAGTTTAAGGAAGGGAATTTGCAAGCTCCAGTATGTTATTTGGCAGTCATCGTGGGCTAGATTCCCTCTCTCTATGAAGGCATCATTCAGAATCATACTCTCATTAAGAAGGACTAAGTGTGTCTGTGGGTTATGTCGACTGTTGTTCCTAACACATATTACTTTAATCCCCAGTCTTCGTCACTCATCCCAGCTGCTATATTTGTATGTCACACTTTCTGTAGGAGAAAGTTCTACGTTTGAAGGTAACCTTGGTGACAGTAGTAAAGCTTCCTTTTCAACAGGTGTGGTAGTTGTTTCACACCTCCTCCTGAGTGCTACACTAATTAATCAACTTCCTATCTCCTTCTTAATAAAATGGAATAACCCTGTTGAGTTCACCATGCCACTGGTGACAGCATCCTCAGCATGTTGATCACCTCAAACAAATGGGAAGTGGTTTCTAAAATCCTGTCGTCATTTTACCCATTCGAAAATTTTAGAAATGTAGTTTTATATTTCATTGAATAGGATGGAATGTTAGTGTGGTGTAATACAATCCTGATGATCTTGCAGGATTAAAAAAAAACTTATATTTTAGGTTTATGGGCATATATGCAGGTTTGTTATATAGGTAAGCTCACGTCACAGGGGTATGTTGCACAGATTATTTCATCACTCAGGTACGAAGTTTAGTAGCTAATAGTTCTTTTATTTTTAATCTTCTCTCTCCTCCCACTCTTCACCCTCAATTAGGCCAAAGTGTCTGTTGTGTCCATGTGCTCTTATCATTTAGCTCCCACTTACAAGTGAGAACATGCAGTATTTGGTTTTCTGTTCTTGCTTCAGTTTGCTAAGAATAATGGCTTCTAACTACATTGATGTCCCTGCAAAGGACATGATCTTGCTCTTTTTTATGGCTGCATAGTATTCCATGGTGTATATGTCCCATATTTTCTTTATCCAGTCTACCATTGATGAGTATTTAGGTTGATTCCATATCTTTGCTGTTGTGATTAGTGCTGCAATTAATGTATGCATATGTGTGTCTTTATGACAGAACAATTTATATTTCTCTGGGTATATACAAAGTAATGGGATTGCTGAGTTAAATGGTAGTTCTGTTTACAGCTCTTTGAGAAACCGCCACACTGATTTCTAGAATGGGTTGAACTAATATGCACTCGCACCAACAGTGTTTAAGAGTTCCTTTTACTCCACAACCTCACCAGCATCTGTTATTTTTTCATATTTTTGCAATAGCCATTCTGACTGGTGTTAGACGTTGTCTCCTTGTGAATTTGATTTGCATTTATCTAATGATCAGTGATATTAAGCTTCTTTTCATACACATGCTGGCCACATGTATGTCTTCTTTTGAAAAATGTTTGTTCATGTTATTTGTCTATATCTTAATAGTTTTTAAAAATCTGTTTAAGTTCTGTATAGATGTTGGATATTAGACTTTGTCAGATGCATATTGTTCAAATATTTTCTCCCAGTCTGTGGTTTGTCTGTTTACTCTGTTGATAGTTTCTTTTGCTGTGCAGAAACTCTTTAGTTTAATCAGGTCCCGTTGTTAATTTTATTTTGTTGCAATTACTTTTAAGAATTTAACCATAAATTCTGTGCCAAAGCCTGTGTTGAGAAGTGTATCTGCTAGGTTTTCTCTAGGATTTTATAGTTTGGGATCTTACATTTAAATATTTAATAAATCTTGAGTTAATTTTCTTATATGATGAGAGACAGGGTGTCCAGTTTCGTTCTTCTGCATATGATTTGCCAGTTATTGAATAAACAGTCCTTTCCCCATTGCTTTTTTTGTTGATTCTGTTGAAGATCAGATGGTTGTAGGCATGCCATTTTCATTCTGGGTTCTCTTATCTATTCCACTGGTCTGTGTGTTTATTATTATACCAGTACCATGCTATCTTGATTACTGTAGCCCTACAGTATTGTTTGAAGTCAGACAATGTGATGCTTCTGGATTTTTTCTGTTTGCTTAGGATTCTTTTGGCTATTTGGGTTCTTTTGTGGTTCCAAATGAATTTAATAATAGTTTTCCTAAGTTTATGAAAATGATGTTGGTATTTTGATAGGATTAGCTTTCAATACTTAACTTGCTTTGGGCAGTATGGCCATTATAATTATAGTGATTCTACCAATCAGCAAGCATGAAATATTTTTCCATTTATTTGTTTCATTTCAGATTTCTTTCAGCAGTGTTTTGTAATTCTCCTTGTAGACATCTTTGATCTTGCTGGTATGATAAATTCCTAGGTATTTCGCTTTCTTTGTGGCTATTGTAAATAGGATCGTGCTCTTAATTTGGTTCTCAGAAAGTCTTTATTGTATAATAAAGCTACTAATTTTAGTACATTGTTTTTGTATCATGAAACATTCCCTGGGTTCATTTATCAGTATTAGGAGACTTTTCCCAGAGTCTTTGGGGTTTTATATGTTTAAAATCATATCATCAGCAGAGAGAGATAGCTAGTCTTTTTTTTTTTTTTTTTTTTTTCTATTTGGATGCCTTTTATTTATTTCCCTTGCCTGATTGCTCTTGCAAGGACTTCCAGTACTATAATGTATAGGAATGGTGATAATGGGCATCCTTGTCTTGATCCAGTTTTCAAGGGAAATGGTTCCAGCTTTTCCCATTCAATATGATGATGGCTGCAGGTTTTCATGGATGGCTGTTGTTATTTTGTGGTATGTTCCTTCAATGCCTAATCTTTCAAGGCTTTCCAAAAATTTCTGTCATGAAGGGATGTTGGATTTTACTGACTGTTTTTTTCTCTATCTATTGAAATAATCATATGTTTTTTATTGTTGATTCTCTTTATACAGTGAATTATCTTTATTGGTTCACATATATTGAACCAATCTTGCATCTCAGACATAAAGCCTATTTGATCATGGTGAATTAACTTTTTGATATTCTGCTGTAAATGGTTTGCTAGTATTTTGTTGAGGATCTTTGCATTTATGCTTATCAGGGATATTGGCCTGAGGTTTTGTTTTTTCATTGTGTCTCTTTCTGATTTTGGTATGAAGATGATGCTGGCTTTATAGAATGAGTTAGGGGGAAGCCCCTCCTCCTTAATTTTTGGAAAAGTGTCAGTAGAATTGGTGTAAGTTCTTCCTCATATGTTGAGTAGAGTTCAGCTGTGAATCCATCAGGCCCATGGCTCTTTTGGTTGGTAGGATTTTCATTACTGATTCAATTTCTGAACTTGTTACTGGGTGTTCATATTTGCACATTCTTCCTGATTCATTCTTGGGAGGTCGTGTGTTTCCAGAACTTCATCCATTTTCTCTAGACTTTATAATTTGTTTGTGCAGAGATGTTCCAATAGTCTCTGAACATCTTTTCTATTTATTCTTTCTCTACCAATCTAGCTATTGGTATATCAATAAAGTTTATTTTTTTGAAAAATCAAACTTTTGGTTTCACTCACCTTCTGTATGGACTTTTGGGTATTAATTACATTCAGCTATTCTCTAATTTTAGTTATTTATTTTCTCCTACTAGCTCTGGGAGTAAATTGTACTTTATCTTCTAGTTCCTCTATTTGTGACATTGGGTCATTAATTTGATTTTTTTTCATTTTTTATGTTTAAGTTTTGTGGGTACATAGTAGGTGTATGAATCTGTGGGATACATAAGATGTTTTGCTGTAACCAAACAATGTGAAATAATCACAGCATGGAGAATGGGGTATCCATCCCCACAAGCATTTATTTTTTGAGTTATAAACAATCCAGTTACACTCTTTAAGCTGAATTCTATCAGACTTTTAAAGAAGAATTGATAAAATTATACTTAAATTATTCCAAAAGATAGAGAGTGAGGAAATCTTCCCTAAATCGTTGTATGAAGCCAATATTACCCTAGTACCAAAACCAGGGAAGGACATATCAACAACAATAACAACAACAACAAATGCAGACCAACATCCCTGATGAACATAGATGCAAAATCCCCAAAAAACATAGATGCAAAATCCACAAAAAACATAGATGCAAAATAAAAGAAAACAAACATTGTATGTTCTCACTTATAAGTGGGCGCTAAGCTATGAGGATGCAAAGGCATAAAAATTATACAATGGACTCTGAATACTTGGGAGGAAGGATGGGAGTGGGGTTGAGGGATAAGACTACACATTGGGTACAGTGTACATTGCTCTGCTGATGTGTGCACTAAAGTCTCAGAAATCGCCACTAAAGAACCTATCCATGTAAACAAACACCACCTGTTCCCCCACAACTATTGAAGTGAAAAAAAAAAATTCAGAATTGTCAGAAAATGATTTTCTTGTTAACTGAATACTGGAGAATGTTGGATATTCTATTGCCAATAATGTATATTTTTAATTCATGTCCCAGATTATTCTGAAAGGCAGTCTTATTTGCAAATAACCACTGTATGTCATATGCTAATGGATCCTCAATTTTTGAAGAAAAATTGAAATATATATCACTGAGAAATAGATATTTTAAATATACAATTAACTTATTATTGACCATAGTCACCCTGTTGTGCTATGAACCAGTAGGTCTTATTTATTTTTTCTAATTATTTCATTTGTATTCATTAACCATCCCTACCTCCCCCAACATACTTCCAGTACCCATCCCATCCTTCTATGCTCTAAGTCCATGAGTACAATTGTTTTGATTTTTAGATTCCACAAATAAGTGAGAACATGTAAAGTTTATGTTTTTGTTCCTGGCTTATTTCACTTAATATAATGATATCTGGGTTCATCCATGTCATTGCAAATTATTGTATCTCATTCTTTTTAAGACTGAAGAGTACTCCGTTGTGTTTATATACCACATTTTCTTTATCCATTCGTCTTTTGATGGACACTTAGGTTACTTCCAAATCTTCGCTATTGTAAAAGGTGCTGCAACAAACATAAGAGTGCAGATATCCCTTCACTATCCTGACTTCCTTTATTTTGGATGTAGACCCAGCAGTGGCATTGCTGGGTGGTATGGTAGCTCTATTTTTAGTTGTTTGATCAACCTCCAAACTGCTCACCATAGTGGTTGTACTAATTTACATTCCCAAACCAGCGTACAAGAGTTCCCTTTTCATCCACATCCTTGCCGGCATTTTTTATTGTGTGTCTTTTGGATATAAGCTACTTTAAATGGAGTGAGATGATATCTCTTTGTATTTTAAAATATTTCTACTTTTAATTTTGTAGGTATGTGATAGGTGTGTATATTTATGTGTTACATGAGATGTTTGGATACAGGCATGCAATGTGAAATAAGCACATCATAAAGAATGGGGTATCATCCCCTCAAGCATTTATCCATTGAGTTACAAACAATTTGGCTATACTCTTTAAGTTGTTTTAAAATGTACAGTTGTTACTATAATCACCCTGTTGTGCAATCAAATAGTAGGTCTTACTATTCCAAGTATTCATTCTAACTATTTTTGTATACATTAGGCATCCCCACCTCCCCTCCAGCCACCCTCTTCCCCTCGAAGCCTCTGGTAACCATCCTTCTACACTTTATATTCATGTGCTTAATTGTTTTAAATTTTAGATCAGACAAAAAAGTGAGAACATGTGATGTTTGTCTTTCTCTGCCTGGCTTATTTAATTTAACAGAATGATTTTCATTTCCATTCATGTTGTTGCAAATGACTGGATCTCATTATCTTTATGGCTGAGTAGTACTCCATTGTGCATATGTACAACATTTTCTTTATCCATTCATCTGTTGATGAACACTTAGATTGCTTCCAAATCTTGGCTATTGTGAATAGTGCTGAATTAAATATGCGAGTGCAGATATCTCTTCAATATACTGATTTCCTTTCTTTTGGGTATAGACCCAGCAGTGGAATTCCTGGATTATATGGTAGCTCTACTTTTAGTTATTTGAAGAACTTCCAAACTATTCTCCACATTGGTTGCACTAACTTACATTCCCACCAACAGTGTATGAGACTTCCCTTTTCTCCATATCCTTGCCAGCATATTTTATTAACTGTCATGGATATAATTCACTTTAACTGGGGTGAGATGATATTTCATTGTTATTTTGATTTTCATTTCTCGATGATCAATGATGTTGAGTACCTTTTAATATGCCTATTTCCCATTAGTGTGTCTTTGGAGAAATGTCTAATTCAAATATTTTGCCCATTTTTAATAGATTATTTTCTGTTAGGTTTGTTTGAGCTCCTTACATGTTCTCATTATTAATCCCGTGTCAAAAGGGGAGTTTGCAAATATTTTCTTCCAATCTTTAGGTTGTCTCTTCACTAAGTTGATTGAATTCTTTGCTGTGCAGAAGTTCTTAACTGATGTGATCCCATTTGTACATTTTTGCTTTGCTTGCCTGTGCTTATGGGATATTGCTCAAGAAATTTTTGCCCAGGCCAATGTTCTGGAGAGTGTCTCCAATAATTTTGTAGTAGTTTCATAGTTTGAGTTTTAGATTTAAGTCTTTTGTCCATTTTGAGTAGATTTTTGTACATGTTGCAAGATAAGGGTCTAGTTTTATTCTTTTGCATACAGATATCCACTTTTCACAGTATCTTTTTTTGAAAAGACTGACTTCCCCTGTGTATCTTCTTGGCAACTTTTTAAAAATGAGTTCACTCTAGGTATGTGAATTGGCTTCTGGGCTCTGTGTTCTGTTTCATTGGTCTATGTGTCTGTTTTTATGCAAGTACCATGCTGTTATGTTTACTACAGCTGTTAGTGTAATTTGAAGTCAGGTAATGTGATTCCTCTAGTTTTGTTCTTTTTGCTCAGGATAACTTTGGTTATTCTGCATCTTTTATGGTTTCATATAAAATTTAGAATTGTTTTTTCTACTTCTGGGAAGAATGTTATTAGTATTTTGATAGGGATTGCATTGAATCTGTAGATTGTTTTGGGTAGTAGCAACATTTTACAATGTTGATGTTTTCAGTTCATGAATCTGGAATAGTTTTCCATTCTTTGGTGTCAACCTCAGTTTTTTTTTTTTTTATCAGTGTTTCATAATTTTCATTATAGTGATCTTTCACTTCTTTGGTTAATTTGTAGGTATTTAATTTCATTTGTAGCTATTGTAAATGGAATTTTTTAAGTTTCTTTTTCAGATTGCTCACTGTTGGCGTATAGATATGTGACTGATTTTTGTATATTGATTTTGTGTCCTGCAACTTTACTGAATTTGTTTATCAGTTCTGATTGTTTTCTGGTGGAGTCTTTAGTTTTTCCAACTATAAGATCACATCATCTGAAAACAATGATAATTTGACATTTTTCTTTCCAACTTCGATCACGTTTATATTTTTCTCTTATCTAATTGCTCTATATAAGATTTCCAGTACTGTGTTGGTAGCAACAGTGGGCATCTTTGCCATGTTCCAGATCTTAGAGGAACGTCTTTCACTTTTTTCCCATTCAGTATGATGCTAGCTGTGGGCCTGTCATATATTGCATTTATTATGTTGAGATATGTTCATTCTATACCCAGTTTCTTAAAGGTTTTTATCCTGAAGGGATGTTGAATTTTATCAAATGCTTATGCAGCATCAATTGAAATGATCATGATTTTGTCCTTCATTCTGTTGATATGATGTATCACATTGATTGATTTGCATATGATGAAACACTCTTGGTTTGCAGGAATAAACCTCACTTTATCGTAATGAATGATATTTTGAATATATTGTCATATTCAGTTTGTTAGTATTATGTTGAGGATTATTGCATCAATATTCATCAGAAACATTGGCCCGTGGTATTCTTTTTTTTTTGATGTGTCCTTGGTTCTGGTATTAGGGTAATACTGTAATTGTTGGATGTGTTGAGAAGTATTTCCTCCTCCTATTTATTAGAATAGTTTTAGTAGGATCTTCTTTAAATGTTTGGTAGAATTTAGCGGTGATGCCATCAGGTCTCGGGCTAATCGTTACTGGGAGACATTTTATATTGGCTTTGATTTTGCTACTTGTTATTGGTCTGTTCATGTTTTGGATTTCTTCCTGATTTGATTTTGGGAGGTTGTGTATATCTAGAATTTTTTTTTTCATTTTTTCTAGAATAACCAATTTATTGGCACATAGTTGCTCATAGTAGCCACTAATTATTTTTTGATTTTCTGCAGTTCAGTTGTAATGTTTCTTTTCATTTCTGATTTTATTTATTTGGATCTTCTCTCTTTTTTTCTCAGTCTAGCTAAAAGCTTATTGATTTTGTTTAACTTTTCTAAAAGCCAACTTTGTGCTTCACGATAATTTGTATTTTTAATTTTAATTTTATTTATGCTCTGATATGCATTATTCCCTTTACTAATTTTGGTTTTGATTTGCTCTTTATTTTCTGTTTTTTTTTAAAGATGCATTATTAGATTGTTTAACTTCTTCTTCTCTTTTAATGTAGGCACTTATAGATATAAACTTCCCTCTTAGTACTGCTTATGCTGTGTCTCATATATTTTGGTATATTGTGTTTCTATTATTATTTGGTTCAAGAAGTTTTTCAATTTCCTTTTTTGTTTTCTCCATTGACCCAGTAGCCATGCATGCATATATTCTTTAGTTTTTCTATATTTGTATAGTTTCCAGCAATCGTCTTATAGTTTTGTTTACTATAGTTTTGATTACTAGTTTTATTTCATTGTGATCAAACAGGGAAGATGCATGATATCTTTTCAATTTTTTTCAATGTCTTAAGATTTGTTTTGTGGCTTAACATGTGGTCTATCTGTGAGAATAATCAATGTGCTGAGGAAAAGCATATGTATTCTGAAGCTCTTGGATAAAATGTTCTGTAAATACCTATTAGATCCATTTGGTCTAGAGTTCAGATGAAGTCGGATGTTTCTTTAGTGATTTTCTGTCTGGGAGATCTGTCCAATGCTGCAAGTGTGGTTTTGAAGTCTCTAGCTATTATTGTTTGGGGCCCTGGATTTCTCTTCACCTACAATATCATTTTATTTATATATTTGGATGCTCCAGTGTTGTGTGAATATATATTTAAAATTGTTATATCCTCTTGCTGTATTGACACCTTTATCATAATATAGTGGCCTTCTCTGTTTCTTCTGATAGTTTTTGTTTTGAAATATATTTTATCTGATATAAGTATTGCTACTCCAGCTCTTTTCTTTCCATTCCACACAATATCTTTTTTCATCCCCTTACTGTCAATCTATTTGTGTCTTGAAGAAACACACTCTTCAAGCATGTTCACTGTAGGCAACAGATTAGTAGATCTTTTCATACATTCAGTTAGTCTGTTGATTGAAAATTTTGATGGGTTACATTCAATGTTATTATTGACAAATGTGGACTTACTCCTGCCATTCTATTGTTTTTTACTTGTTTTGTTGTCTTCTTTTTTTCTTTTATTACTGTCTTTTTCTAGTGAAGGTGATTTTCTCTGGTGATATGATTTAGTTTATTTCTTTGAATTTTCGTGTGTGTCTATTTTATGTTTTTTGTTTGGAGTTTACTGTGAAGCTTATTAAGTCATTGAGACTTTTCCTCTTAATGAAGGCTTTTAGTACTATAACTTGGTCTCTTAACACTCCTTTTGCTGTAGTCCAAAGGTTTTGGGAAGTTGTATCTCTATATTTATTAATTTCCAAGCTTTTTTTAAAGTTCTGTCTTAATTTCATTTTAAATCCAAGAGTTATTCAGAAGCAGGTTATTTAATTTTCAGGTTTTGTGTGTTTTGTGAGATATTATTGATATTGATTTCTATTTTTATTTCACTGTTGTTCAAGTGTGTGCATGGTAAGATTTGGATTATTTTAAATTTATTGAGACTTGCTATATAGCCAAGCATGTGGTTCATCTTAGAATATTTTCTGTGTGTGGATGAGGAGAGTGTATATTCTGTGGTTGTTGGGTGGAATACTCTATAAATGTCTATTACATCTAATTGGTGAACTGTTGAATTTAAGTCCAGAATTTCTTTGTTTTCTGTATCAATAATTTGTCTCTTCTGTGGATTGTTGAGGTCTGCCACTATCATTGTGTGTCTGCCTAAATCATTTTTAGGTCAAGGTGTTGGGTGCATATATATTTAGCATAGTTAAATCTTCTTGTTGAATTGAACACTTTTATCATTATGTAGTGCTCTTTGTTTTTCCTGATTATTGTTGTTTTAAGATGTGTGACATCTGATAAAACAATAGCAATTTTACACTGTTTTGTTTCCCATTTTCTTGGTAGATCTTTTCTATCCCTTTACTTTAAGTCTGTGGGTGTCATTATATGTGAGACACATCTCTTAAATACAGCAGACAGTTGAGTCTTGTCTTTTTATTCAACTTGCCACTCTTTGTCTTTTAAGTGAGGAGTTTTGACCATTTACATTTTGTATTGGTGTCTATATATGAGGTTTTGATTCTGTCATTATGTCATTGGCTGTTTGTTTTGTAGACTTGTTTATGTAATTGCTCTACATTATCTGTGGACTATGTGCTTCAGTGTATTTTTGAAGCAGCAGATTTCTATTTTCTGTTTCCCTATTTAGCACTCTCTTAAGGACTTTTTGTAAAGGCAGTCTGGTGGTAATGAGTTCCCATAGTATGTGCTTGTCTGAGAAAGATTTTCTTTCTCCTTCACTTCTGAAGTTGAGTTTGGTGGGATATGTAATTCTTGGTTGGCATTTCTTTTAAGAATGCTGAAAATAGGCCTCCAATCTCTTTTGGCTTATAGGTTTTCTGCTGAGAGGTCTGCTGCCAACCTGATGGGGCTCCCTCTCTAGGTTACCTGACATTTTTCCTTAGCTCCCTTTAAGATTTTTTTCTTGTGCTTTGTTCTTGGTGAATCAGATGACTATGTGCCTTGGGGATGATTGTCTTATGTAATGTCTTCCAGGAGTCCTCTTTATTTCTCAAATTTGTGTGTCCTCATCTCTAGCAAAATTGAGGAAATTTTCATGGACTATTTCCTCAAATATGTTTTCCAAGTTTCTTATTCTTTTTTCTTCTCTTTCAAGAATGCCAACAAGTTGTAGATTTGGTCTCTTTACATAATCCCATATTTCTTGAAGATTTTCTTTATTTTTTAAATTACTTTTCTTTCTTTTGTCTGAGTTTATTCAAAGAATTCATCTTCAAGCTCTGAGATTTTCTTCTCCTTGATCTATTCTGCTATGGATACTTGCAATTGTATTGTGAAATTCTTGAAGTGAATTTTTTAGTTCCAGAATTTCAATTTTATTTTTTCTTAAAATGACTATTTTAACTTGTGGATTGTTTTACAAGGCTTTTTTTGTTTTGATTGGGTTCCATCTTTTCCTGGCTCTTGATGATCTTCATTGCCATTCAGATTCAGAATCCTATGTCCATCATATCAGTCATCTCAATCTGGCTAAGAACCATTTCTAGGGGAACTTGTGTGTTTGTTTGGAGGTAAGAGGACACAATGGCTTTTTGAGTTGCCAAAATTCTTGTGTTAATTATTTCTCATATATGAGGGCTTTTATTCCTTTAACTGTGGTGTAATTTGAGTATGATCAGTTGATTTCATTTTTGTGTGTTTTCAGAGGTCAGGACACTACAGAATCTTTGTATCAGGCCAGATCTTTGCCTTGGTTTTTACAGATGCTGTATGCTGATTAAATATGTTGGTGTTGTATTTTGGGCTGCAATACAGTAGGTGAAGGTTAAGAGTCTTAGCCAGGAGATACACTCTTACTCAGATACAGTACTCTTTTGTATTTTGTCACAGTTGGCAATAGTGCTGCCTGGTGTTGGGGTGGGAGAGATGACTGCCTCATCAGGTTCTCTTCTGAGACTTGGAGGAGTCCTCTTCAATCACTGCCTACATGCCTGTGTTTCTTTGTTAGATGTTCTTGTCCACTGGGCATGATCACTCGGGCAGGAGTCATGATTTTCAGGCATGACATACCCTTCTTGGACTGGCCTTGCAGAGGGAGGCACAGCCCACTTCTCTGCCTGCCCAAGAACCTGGGTGTCTCACTCCTCTCAGTGTTCCAAGTGAGGGCTCCCACTTGCTTAGGTGCTGCCCAAGGCAGCAAGTCCCACTCAACTGAAAGCAGCAGGAGTAGGTGGAATCACACATACTGCCACTTGAGTGCTTTCCAGGGGAAGACAGAGATGCACCTGCGTGCAGTGCTCAGGCAAATGTGGGTCTGCTGTGTTGGAATGTCTGTATCCAATGTCTGCATCCATAGCAGAATAGATCAAGCAGAAGAAAAATCTCAGAGCTTGAAGACTAGTTCTTTGAATCATGTCCAACTGTCATGTTTTGCCCAGCTAGGAGGAGCAGGAGCAGTTAGATCACCCAATTCACTGTTTGGATGCTTCTCAGGAGAACACGGGGCTGTGCTCACCCACAGAATTCAGGCAGAAGCAGGTTCACTATGCTGGGAGACCCAGCCAGTATGGTCTGCTCAGCTACAAGTGGTGGGGGTTGGTGGAGTCACCAGCTCCACATTCTGGGTGCTTCCTGGGGTGTGCCCACTTATAAAGTTCAGGCAGAGGTCTGCCATGCCAAAAGACCCAGCAGGCATTACGTGTCTGGGTATAAGTGGCAGGGGTGGGTGGAGTCACTTACCATGCCATCTAGATGTTTGGCAAAGTGGGGTGGAGCAATAGCAATCTTACTGCTCCCCAGCACCACAGCTGTATCCTCTACTGGTTCTGTGGTACTGGAACCAGTCTGTTCTGGGGTTCAAGGCTTGTAGAGGTCCCTGTGGACTTGAGTATTGCCTCCACAAAAGCTCTGGGCAGCTATCTGTGTCAATTTAGAAGCCTCGGGGTATCCAGGGGATTCTCCTATTCTCAGACTTGCACAAGTAGCTCTTGGAAGTGGAATCCCCCAGGAGCTCTCACTCACTCACACTTTCCCCATGTTGGGGAACTTTTGGCTCCATGCTGATGTCAGTTGTTCTGCTGCCCAGCTTTACTCGTCTCTGCTTTCTGTATCTCCTCACTGCCTGGATGGATCCTGACATGGTTTCTTAGATAATTGACTTGCTGGGTCAGTGTTCACTAGTTACTTTGTTTCCTCTGCATGAGTGTGGCCCACATGAGCTGCTTATAGTCCACTATCTTGGCCCTCCTGGCTCTTTAATAATAGCCATTTTGACTGGTGTAAGGTCATACTTTATTGTAGTCTTAATTTGTATTTCTATGACTAGTGATGTTGAGTATTATTTTATGATTGTTGGATGCTGATATGTCTTCTTTTGAGAAGTGCCTGTTCATGTCCTTTGCCCTTCTTTTAACAGGGTTATTTACTTTTGTCTTGTCGAGTTGTTTAAGGTCTTTATAGAACCTGAATATTAGTCCTTTTCTGGATGTATGATTTGCAAATATTTTCTCCCATACTGTAGGTTGTCTTCTTACTTGTGACTGTTTATTTTGCTGTGCAGATGGTTTTTAGTTTAAGTCCTATTTGCCTATTTGTGTTTCTGTTACATTTGTTTTTTGGGTCTTAGTCATAAATTATTTAATAGGAAGACAGATAATATGATACCTTTAGCTTTATTATTTTGCTTGGAATTGTTTTGGCTACCCGGGCTCTTTATTGGTACCATATAAATTTTAGAATTAATTTTTCCTGATTCTGTGAAAAATTGTGTTCGTAATTTGATAGAAATTGTGTTGAATTTGCAGATTGCTTTGAGAAGTGTAGCTATTTTAATGATATTGGTTCTTTTTATCAAAGAACATGAGATTTTTTTTCACTTGTTTTTTCCATCTACATTTTTTTTTATCAGTGTTCTGTAATTCTCCTTGCAGAGCTCTTTCATCTCCTTGGTAAAATCTATTAGTAGGTAGTTTTCATGTGGCTATTGTTAATGAGTTGGAGCTCCTGATTTGTTTCTCAAATTTAGCATTGTTGGTGTGTAGAAATGCAACTGATTTTTGTGTGTTAATTTTGTAACCCAAAACCTTACTGAAGTAGTTTATCAGGTCTACTAGTCTTTTGGAGGAATGTTTAGAATTTTTTAAGTATAGGATTGTCATCAAGCAATAGAGATAATTCGACTTTCTCTTTTCCAATTCGGATGTATTTTATTTCTTTCTCTTGCCTGATTTCTCTGGCAGGTACTTTCAGTATTGTGTTGAACAGGAGTGATGAGAGTGGGCATCCATGTCTTGTTCCATTTCTTAGGGAGAATGTTTTTGACTGTTCCCCATTCCGTATGATGTTGGTTGTGGGTTTGTTATATATGGCTCTTATTATTCTGAGGTGTCTTTTTGGATCCCCCATTTGTTGAGGGTTCTTATCATGAAAATATATTGAATTTTATTGGATGTGTTTCCTACGTCCATTGAGATAACCCTGTGGTTTTTGTTTTTATGCTCTTGTATAGTGTATTAGTCCATTCTCACATTGCTGTAAAGAGCTACCTGAGACTGGGTAATTTATAAAGAAAAGAGGTTTATTTGGCTCACAATTCCACAGGCTATAAAGGAAGCATGGCTGGGGAGGCCTCAGGAAACTTACAATTATGGCAGAAGGTGAAGAGGAAGGAGGTATGTCTTCTATGGCAGAAGCAGGAGAAAGACAGAGTAGGGGAATGTGCTACACATTTTTAAACAGCAGATTTTGTGACAACTGACTCACTATCATGAGAAGAGCAAGGGAAAAATCTGCCCCATGACTCAATCACCTCCCACCAGGCCCTTCGTCCAATACTGGGAATCACAATTTGACATGAGATTTGGGTGGGGACACAAATCCAAACCATATCATGTAGTGAATCACATTTATTGATAAGTGTATGCTGAATCATTCTTGAATACCAGGAATAAAATCCACTAGATTATGATGAATTAACTTTTTGACACACTGCTGGGTTAATTAACTAGTATATTATTGATAATTTTTGCATCTGTGTTCATCAGGAATGTTAGACTCTTGTTTTCTTTCTTGTTCTTGTTGTGTGCTTGCCAGATTTTCATATCAGAATGATACTCGTTTTGTAGAATTAGTGAGGGAGAAATCCATCCTCCTCAATTTTTTGTAATAGTTTTAGGAATACTGGTACCAGCTCTTTGTATGTCTGATAGGGTTTGGCTGTGAATCCATCTTTTTATTTTTCTTTCATGTTCTAGTTGGTATATTTTTGTATTAATTTTATTTCATCACTAGTTATTTGTCTGTTCAGGATTTAATTTTTTTCTCCTTTAAACTTGGGAGGTTGTTTTACTATAAATTTATTCATTTATTGTAGGTTTTATAGTTTGTACACATATAGATGCTCATAGTAGTCTCTGAGGAAATTTTGTATTTCTGAGGTAAAAGTTGTAATGTCTTCATCATTTCTGATTGTGCTTATTTGAATCTTCTATTTTTTTCTTGGTTAATCCAGCTAGTTGTCTACCAATTTCATTTATCCTTTCAAAAAATAAAGTTTTCATTTTATTAATCCTTTATATGACTTTTGGTCTCAATTTTATTTAGTTCTGCTCTGATCACATTACAGCTTTTCTCTGCTAGCTTTGAGTTTGGTTTCATCTTGTTTTCTAGTTTTTTTAGGTATGACATTTGGTTGTTAATTTGAGATCTTTCTCTTTTTAATGAAACAGTTCTGTAAACTTTCTCTTAACACCTTTTTTGCTCTATCCCAGAGGTTTTCATCTGTAGTGCTTCTATTTTAATTTGTTTAAAAAATGTTTTGACTCCTACCTTAATTTTTATGAGTTTATTATATTTAAATTCATTGAATTGAGCCTTTTACCATCATACAATGCTGTTTGTCATTTTTAACTGTTTTTTGACTTAAGGTCTGTTTTATATGATATAAGAATATCAGCCACTACTTTTTTTGGTTTCTCATTTACATGATAGATTTTCTCTACCTCTCTGCTTTGAGGCTGTGGGTGACATTATCTGTAAGATGATCTCCTGAAGGCAACAGATTATTGGGTATTGTTTTGCTTTTAATCCAATTTGCCAATCTATGTCTTTTAAGTGACACATTTAGGGCTGTTTACATTCAAGTTTAATATTATTATGTGAAGGTTTCTTTCTGCCACAGTTTTGTTAGCTTGTTGATGTGTAGTCTCAATTGTGTAATTGCTGCATAAGATCTGTTAACTTGTATTACTTGTGCTTTTATGGTAGCGAATGTTGTCTTTTTTCATGATTAAAACTTCTTTGAGCATTTCTTGTAGGACTGGTATGGTGGGAATGGATTCCCTTAGCTTTGCTTGTCTGGGAAAGACTTTATTTCACCATACATTATGAAGCTTAGTTTGGAAGTCTATAAAATTATTGCTTGGTATTTTTTCTTTAAAAAGGCTGAAAATAGGCCCCAATCTCTTCCAGATTGTACAATTTCTGCTAATAATTCCATGTTTATTTTGATGGAATTTTCTTTTTAGGTTATTTAACCCTTTTTTCTAGCTCTTTTGATCATTTTTCTTTCACATTGACCTTGGATAGTCTGAGGACTGTATGCCTTGGTGATGGCCATCTTGTATAGTATCTCACAGGTGTTCTCTGAATTTCTTGTGTCTGGATGTTGACCTCTCTAATAAGATTAGAGTAAGTTTCCTGGATTATTCCCTTTAATATGTTTTCCAGATTGCTTATATTTTTTTCTTTCAGAAATGCTAGTAATTCATAGGTTTGGTCACGTTACATAATCATATATTTTTCATGCTTTTTGGGGGTCTAGCTCCATTTATTCAAAAGACTGGTCTTTGAACTCTGAAATTATTTCTTCTGTTTTGTCTAGTCTATTGTCAGGGCTTCCAATTGTATTTTGAGATTCTTTTAGTGAATTTTTTAATTCCAGAAATATATTTTTTATTATAACTATTTCATCATTCATATCCTAAATTGCTTTTCTGTTTTTTGTTTTGTTTTAATTTTCAACTTTCTCTTGGATCTCATTGACTTGCCTTGCAATTTCTGTTTTGAATTATTTACCTACCATTTCGGAATTTTTATTTTAATTAGAATCCACAACCAGAACATTAACATGATCTTTTGGGTGTGTCCAGACATTCAGTCGTTTTGTTCTGGCAGAGTTCTTGCACTGATTTCTTCTCATCTGAGAAGGATGTTACTTCTTTTGATTTTGCTATTGATTGGGTTTGATGTTTTAATTTTTTATTCCTTTTTTCCTTGAGGTTGTGACTGTGATGCATGTTGTGTTTGATCATTCAGCCTTGTTTCTGGGTACTTTCTGGGAACCAAGGCTCTGTATGAATTCATTTGTTGTGGACAGCTGCTGTGCAGTGGCTTTCTCGGAGGTTGCTTGTTGTGGTAATATATTGGACATATGAGCAAACACACTATATTTTGTGAGGCTGAGACTGCAGAGTTCTCAGAAAGCTTATCTCCTGCACTAGCACTATGTCCTTGTGGCAGCAGGATTTTTGTTCTGTGGTTCAGTTCAGACATCAGTCCATTAGCTGACACTTAAGAGTAGAGCCAGCTCACCCTCAGGCAGGCTGATTATGAATGGAAGCACCCATCCTGCAAGGGGGCAGATTGGTGGGTGGAGATCATGTTGAGGTTCACTGAAATCTCTGAGAAAGCAGCAGGGGTGTGCACCAACTCTGTCCTCAGCATTTAGGAATGTCATCTACTTCTCTACTGCAACCATATCACAGAGGTCACAACCTCCAGTTGGAATAGACTTTGTCCTTTGGCTCCCAGCCACAATGTGGGTGCAAACCACAGATAAGTCCTTCTGGTGGCTAACGCAAAAATGTGTTTAGGGCAGAGCCTCTTCACCCTGTCCAGAGTTGACAATTCTGTTGTTTGTCTGCCTTCTATTGATACGATACTGGAATTCTGTGTAGGGAGGAAGAGTTGGGCCCTGCCCTTTATGCAAGCCCAGTAGGCACAGGCACATTTTCAAGGTGGATGGATCCTCCAAAAAACAAAATGAAAAGTGTTTTCTGCAAGTGCATAAGCAATGCCCCCCAGAGGGGTGTACCTCTGTTGCAATCACAACAGTAGACAGGGGAGCAGGATGACCCCCTTTCCATGTCTGTTACTGGCCACCAGTGCCATCCACTTCAGCATTTGGTGTCATGCCCATGTTTTCTTTGCCCCAAAGGGGGCTTTGGCAGGTTGTGTTCTCCCTCCCTTAGGGAAAGCTCACACTAAGAGTTAGATGTTTATGGGTCTTGCAAATCCCTAGGGACCCACTAGTATCTTGTACTTGTCAAAGACAGAACGGGTGGTGGGGTATGTTTGCAGGGAATCTAGTAATGTAGTTTATGAAGGACAGAGAGTCCCTAGGTTGGGCAGTGGCCCACCCCAGGTACACAACCAGTATGGTGTCTACCATCTCACTTTTGGTGTGAGGGGAGTGTGGGCATACCTGTGTGAGCTGACCACCCATTTCCCTGTCCCTCAGAAGTTTACAAATTGCCACTGACAGTATTGCCCTAGATCTTGAGGGCAGACAAGCTCCCCAATAGTTTAACAATCAGCAGTCTCTGCAGAGGTGATAAGATCAGAAAAGCACCTCATCTACCTTTTCTCAGGGTTCTGAGTTCCTCAGATGACCCATGAAATTTTTAGAAGTATTTTTTAGTCTTAAAAATATTTTAGTATTTTCCAGATTTTTGCTTAAATTCATTTCTAGTTTAAATCTCTTCTGGTCAAATAACATACTATGAATGATTTCAGTTATTTTCCACTTACTAAGGTTTATTTTATGACCCAGAATATGGTATACCAACATTATGTTTTATGATCACATATAAAAAATGTGAAATCTATTTTGGGATGAAATGTTCTATAAATGTCAATTAAGTCAAATTGGTTTAAAGTGCTGCTCATCAAACAAACCCAGAAGCTAGCAGAAGACAAAAAATAATCAATATCAGAATGGAGCTGAAGGAGAGAAAGACACAAAAATCCCTTCAAAAAATCAACAAATCAAGGAGCTATTTTTTTAAATTAATAAAATCAATAGATTGCTAGCTAGACAAATAAAGATGAAAAGAGAGAAGAATCAAATAGACACAATAAAAAATGATAAAGGAGAAATTACCACTGACCCCACAGAAATACAAACAGCCATCAGAGAATACTATAAATACTTCTATGCTCCACAGGGGGAATGTTATAGGAGTCATTAAGAAATTATTTTAGGCAGATAGAGAGGAAAAGGGGTCCTTGGGAAGTTTCTGTTTATTTTAAAGCAGCTCCAGAAATGTTTCTTGTCTAGAAGGAAAGCCCCAACTCTTAAAGCCAGACCAGCAAGATTTGATATGCAAATGCCAACCATTAGAAACGGTCCACGCAAACATGGCGATTCCCACCATCTTCTTTTTGCTCTTGTCCGAACATGTGCCTGACAGCATGGCTGCCCCCACATATCCCCATGTGTATCAAACATCATGGGGCCCTACATTTGCATATCAAAAGGATAGGGTGGAAGAGCCAGTTTTTTCACAGGCTACATAAATGACTGGTCAAACCAATCCTCTGACCCTTATGCAAATCAGACACCACCTCCTCCAGCCTCCTCATATAAGCAGCCACTTTTCCACTGCACAGGAGGTTTCCTCTCTTGGCTTGGAGCTCTCCTCCCTCTGTCTCTGTATGGGCGAGCTTCTTCCTTCTTTCTTGCCTATTAAAGTCTCCACTCCTTAAAACAACAACAACAAAATGAAAATAATCTAGAAAATCTAGAAGAAATGGATAAATCCCTGTACACATACACCCTACCAAGACTGAATCAGAAAGAAATTGAATCCTTGAATAGACCAATAACAAATTCCAAAATTGAGGCAGCAATAAATAACCTATCAAGCAAGAAAAGACCAGGACAAGATGTACTTACAGCTAAATTCTACCACAGGTACATAGAGGAGCTGGTACCATTTTTTCTGAAACTATTCCAAACAATTGAAAAGGAAGGACTCCTCCCTAACTCATTCTATGAGGCCAGCATCATCCTGATACCAAAACCTGACAGAGACACAACAACACAAAAGAAAACTTCTGGTGAATATCCCTGATTCACATCAATGCAAAAATCCTCAAGAAAATACTGGCAAACTGAATCCAGCAGCACATCAAAAAGCTTATCTACCATGATCAAGTGGGTTTCATCATCAGGATACAAGGCTGGTTAAACATATGCAAATCAATAAATGTAGTTCATCACATAAAGAGAACTAAATACAAAAACCACATTATTACCTCAATAGATATGGAAAAATCCTGCAATAAAATTCAACATCCTTTCATATTAAAACTCTCCGTAAACTAGGTATTGATGGAATATACCTTAAAATAATGAGTCATTTATGACAAACCCGCAGCCAATATCATACTTATTGGGCAAAAGCTGGAAGTATTTCCCTTGAAAACCAGCGCAAGACAAGGATGCTCTCTCTTACCACTCCTATTCAACATAGCACTGGTAGTTCTGGACAGGGCTAACAGGCAAGATACAGAAATAAATGTATTCTAATAGGAAGAGAGAAAGTCAAACTGTCTCTGTTTGCATATAACATGAGCTTATATCTAGAAATCCCATCATCTCAGACCAAAAAGTTGCTGATAAGCAACTTCAGCAAATCATCAGAATACAAAATCAATGTACAAAAATCACAGCATTCATATAAGATACTTACAAATACAGTTAACAAGAGAAGTAAAGGACCACTTCAGGGAGAACTACAAACCACTGCTCAAGGAAATAAGAGAGGACACAAACAAATTGAAAAACATTCCATGCTCATGGATAGGAAGAATCAATATCATGAAAATGGCCATACTGCCCAAAGTAATTTATAGATTAAATGCCATTCACATTAATTTACCATTGACATTCCTCAGAGAATTAGAAAACTCTACTTTAAAACTCATATGGAACCCAAAAAGGCCTAGTATAGACAAGAAAATCCTAAGCAGGAGGGGGCGGAGCAAGATGGCCGAATAGGAACAGCTCCAGTCTCCAACTCACAG
>NW_016823818.1:0-8437 GCF_001698545.2 Rhinopithecus bieti
AAAAAAAAAAAAAAAGAAAAGAAAAAAAGAAATAAATAAAGTTCAAGAATAGACAAAACTATGGTGATAGAAATGAAAACGGAGGTACAGAGGTTGCTGCCTCTGGCCAGGGTGTTGGCTAGAAAGAGCCATGAAAAAATTTCTAGGGTGATGGAAATGTTCTGTATGTTGGTTGAGCTGTTGGCATACACAGGTGTACACATTTGCTAAAATCCACCAAACTCTATCTTTAAGATCTGCTCATCTTACTGCATTTGAATTGCACTTTGACAAAATCAGTTAATTACAAACAAAAATCAACAAACAAAAGTTGCCAGAGGAAAAAAACAGCAACAGTTAGGTGGACCCAGTGAAAATATCCTTCAAGAATTAGGGGAAAATAAGGGTATTTTCAGATAAACAAAACCAGACTTTCTCACCAACAGACTTGCCTTTTAAAAGGTAAAACTAGAGAAAGATAATTCCAGAGGAAAGGTAGAAAATGCAGGAAGGAGTGAAAAACAACAAGAATGTTGCAGACAGGAAAGAACTTGATAAAATAATTCTAAAGTTCCAGTGGAAAGATCAACAGGAAGTGAAAACGTCTGTAAAAAACTTGGAACACACATGGATCATCACAGCCTTCAGCTCAGTCCTCACCTCCAACCATCCCGCAACAGAAGATGTTCTATGCTTCTGCCTTCACATTTTTATTATATGATGGTTATTCTATTATTTTGGTCATTGGATTCCAGTGACAGGAGTTACAAATATCACTTCAGGAGTTTACTAGTGATACATTGGATTTTGCAATTCTACATGCACACAAAATGAAGTCAGCATCTGAATACACCACACACACACACACACACACATCCCCCATCCGCTGTGACTGGTTCAATGTCAGAGTGATAAGACTCAATGCCAGCTGCCCCCAGAGACTTTTCTTCAGTCCAGCCAGCCCCTCCCTGGACGTCCACTTCAGCAGCGCTCTGCAACCTCAGGCAGATCCCTGTGTGCTTCACCAATGGCCTCTGCTCCACTCCCCACTCCCTCCATCTCCTCCCAACAGCTACAGCGTGCTTCCGAAAATGCAGTTGAATCTGTTTCTCCCCTGCTGAGAAACCACCAGCAGCTTCTAATTCCTTACAAAATCAAGTGCAAAAATCAAGGCTTATTGTTCAATTCCCACCCCCAAGAATTCTTCCCCAGCTCCAATCCTGTCAAAGAACTGCCTTCTCTGATGCATGGCTCCAGGATCATCTCCTTTTTCACCCTGTGGCCTCATGAGCTCAGCATTTTCCAGATTCAGAAACCCTGTAGGGGGCCACGAGGGAGATGGCTGTCCCCGAAACTATGACCCAGAGAAGGTAGATGGCTCGCCCAGAAGATACTTATTATAAGAAATTGGCTCACATAATTATGGAGGCTGAGAAGTCATAAGATGTACAATTGGCAAGTTAGAGAGACACGAGAACTGACAGTTTCTGTCTGAAAGCCAGGAGGCTTGAGGTCCAAGAGCAGATGTTTCAACTGGAGTCCAAAGGCTGGAAAAACCTATCTGCCAGCTTGAAGGCTGCCAGGTGGGAGGAATTTTCTCTTCCTCGGCATTTTTGTTCTATTGAGGGCTTTAACTGATTAGATGAGGCCCCTGCATTGGGGAGGGGGAGCAATAGGCTTTACACAGCCAATGGTTCATTTCATCCAGAAACATTCTCACAGACACACCCAGAATAACATTTCAACAGATATCTGGGCACCCCGTGGACCAGTCAAGTTAACACATAAAATTAACAGTTACAAAAACCTTGGAGTCAATCATTCAGCCCACCACATCATTCTCTCACGGCGCTCGGTTTCTTTTCTTCTAGTACTTATAATGTGATATTTCAGTTGTCCCCTACTGGACTGTAAGCCTCATGAGGCCAAAGATCTGGGGTCTGAGCGCTGGGAGGCTGAGGCAGGAGGATCACTTGAGCCCAAGAGTTTGAGACCAGCCTGGGCAACATGGCAAAACCTTGATTCTACAAAAACAAAAACAAACAAAAACACAAACAAAACTAAACTAGTTGGGTGTGGTGGGGCATACCTGTAGTCCCAGCTACTCATAAGTCTGAGATGGGAGAATCGCTTGAGCCCAGGAAGTGGAGGTTGCAGTGAGCCGAGATCATGCCACTGCACTCCAGTCTGGGCAACAGAGTAAGACCCTGTCTCAAAAAAAAAAAAAAAAAAGAAAAAAAGAAAAAGAAAAAGAAAAAAGAAGAGAAAGTCTGAGTTGTTCTCCCCAGAACCTGGTATATATAAATGCTCAAGAGACATTTGCTTGGGGCCTGAAGTGGGAGCTATGCCTGTCTTTGCAGATGTCGACCTTAACCCTGGAAGATCACTTTCCCCTGTGACATGCTCCTTCTTTGTGATGTGAGCTTCAAATGTTATTTCTTTTTGGAAGACTTTTTAATGGCTTTTAGCGCCAGGTGACCTTGACTCAGAATTCCTGGAACACAGTACACTCGGAAAGTCACCTGGGCTGTTTGTTGCAGACTAAATATTTGTGTCCTCCTCTGACCTCACCGAGTTCATATGTGGAAATCCTGGGTCAGGTGTGGTGGCTCATGCCTGGAATTCCAGTGCTTCGCGAGGCCAAGGTGGGAGGATCACTTGAGCCCGGGAGTTTGAGACCGGCCTGAGCAACAGAGTGAAACCTCACCTGTACAAAAATAAGAAAATTAGCTGGGTGTAGTGGGGTGTGCCTATAGTCTCAGCTACTTGGGTGGCTGAGGCAGGAGGATCGCTTGAGCCCAGGAGTTGGAGGCTGCGGTGAGTTATGACCACACCACTACACTTCAGCCTGGGCAACAGAGTGAGACATATCTCAAAAAGAAAAGAAGGTTGGGCGCGGTGGCTCAGGCGTTTAATCCCAGCACTTTGGGAGGCCGAGGTGGACAGATCATGAGTTCAAGAGTTTGAGACCAGCCTGGCCAACACGGTGAAACCCCGTCTCTACTAAAAATACAAAAACATGAGCGGGGCGTGGTGGCAGGCACCTGTAATCCCAGCTACTCAGGAGGCTGAGGCAGGAGAATGGCTTGAACCCAGGAGGCAGCGGTTGCAGTGAGCCGAGATCACGCCATTGCGCTCCAGCCTGGGCAACATGAGGGAAACTCCGTCTCAAAAAAAAAAGAAAGAGAAGAAAAGAGCCTCAGCTTGCTGTTTTTGAAACCGAAGCCACATGTTTTTTTCCTAATCGGAACTGAAGTGAAAGGTTAAAACAGTCGATGTTTTGTTTGTCTTGGAGCAAGAAATATAAGATCTGTGTTTCTGGCTTGCAGACAAGAGCACCGCAGCCCTGGAGCACGTGTGGGTCGTGCGTGTGACAGAACACAGGAGGCCTGCGGCGAGGTCCTGACAGGGAGGACTTTCTCGGGCTGGAGACCTGGTTCTGAGCACGTCCCCTGGACTTCCCTGAGCCTCAGCTTTCTCGGCTGTAAAATTCAGAACTAGAGAGCGGTTTCCCCTGTGCTCCACGACACCCTACGGGTTCTGTGTGGAGGCTGAGCCACCTGGGTTCTCAGGAGGGGCTCTCTTGGCCTTGGGGTGCAGTCTGTGCTTCCTGGTCAGACTCCATTTGTGTATGTGTATATTTTATTATACAGATAATAAAAGATGTATACATACACATTTTTTAGAGACAGGTTCTCACTCTTGCCCAGGCTGGAGTGCAGTGGTGCAATCATAGCTCACTGTAGCCTCCAACTCCCTGGGCTCAAGTGATCCTCCTGCCTGGGCCTCCTGAGTAGCTGGGACTACAGGTGCATGCCACTAGGCCTGGCTAGTTTTTTATTTTTTTGTAGAGATGAAGTCTCTACAGCTATGTTGCCCAGGCTGGCCTCAAACTCCTGGCCACAAGCGATCCTCCTGCCTCAGCCTCCCAAATCACTGGGGCTGCAAGCGTGAGCCATGGCTCCCGGCCTATAATAAAATAAATATGGTATAGAATATAGAATAGCTTCATAATATATAAATGTGATCAACATACAATATACTGAGCATGCTCAAAGTGTACAGTTCTGATGGGGCAGGAAGCTAGAGGCAGGAAATTGGCCCTAGAGTGGGGGCTGCGGTGTTAGGTGGGGACAGTGACTGCGGGGCTGATGAGAAATTATGAAAGGTCTTGAGGGAAGTGACGCAGAATTTCAAAAGAACATAATGAATGCACTTTGGGAGGCCAAGGCAGGTGGATCACCTGTGGTCGGGAGTTCCAGATCTCAGCTCACTGCAAGCTCCGCCTCCCGGGTTCACACCATTCTCCTGCCTCAGCCTCCGGAGTAGGTGGGACTACAGGGGCCCGCCACCACGCCCGGCTAACTTTCGTATTTTAATACAGACGGAGTTTCACGTTTCACTGTGTTAGACCAGGATAGTCCTCGATCTCCTGACCTGGATCCGCCGCCTCGGCCTCTCAAAGTGCTGGATTACAGGCGTGAGCCACCGCGCCTGGCCTATTTTTTTTTTTTTTTTTTTTTTGAGATGGAGTCTGCTCCGTCTCCCCAGGCTGGAGTGCAATGGTGCGATCTCAGTCTCACTGCTACTGCGCTTCCCGGGTTCAAGTATTCTCTGCCTCAGCCTTCCTAGTAGCTGCGGACTACAGGCACCTGCCACCACGCCTGGCTAACCTTTCGTATTTTTAGTACAGACGGAGTTTCACCATATTGACCAGGCTGGTCTTGAGCTCCTGACCTCAGGTGATCCACCTGCCTCAGCCTCCAGCCTGACCTCAGGTGATCCACCTGCCTCAGCCTCCCAAAGTGCTGGGATTACAGGCGTGAGCCACCGCGCCCGGCCTATTTGTTTTTTTTTTGAGATGGAGTCTTGCTCTGTCTCCCAGGCTGGAGTGCAATGGTGCGATCTCAGCTCACTGCTACCTGCGCTTCCCGGGTTCAAGTGATTCTCCTGCCTCGGCCTTCCTAGTAGCTGGGACTACAGGCACCCGCCACCACGCCTGGCTAACTTTTGTATTTTTAGTACAGACGGAGTTTCACCATATTGGCCAGGCTGGTCTTGAGCTCCTGACCTCAGATGATCCACCTGCCTCAGCTTCCCAGCCTGATCTCAGGTGATCCACCTGCCTCAGCCTCCCGAAGTGCTGGGATTACAGGCGTGAGCCACGGCACCCAGCCCTAGATTGTAAAATAAAGTAAATTATAATAAACTGTTAACTAATTTCAGTATTTAATACTTGTAGTTGAGTTAGTAATTTTTTCATATATTGTATGTTCCTGTGTAAAACTGAACCATAAACTGCATTGCAAAGCACATTATCTTCTGTTTTTTTTTTTTTTTTTGCTTGGCAATCAGAATTGAAATTTGTTTGTGATGACAATAAATTAAGGATATTTTCACAAACTGAGAAATAAACATATATACCAATTTTTTTTTTGGATGGAGTTTCCCTCTTGTCGCCCAGGCTGGAGTGCAGTGGCGTGATCTCGGCTCACCGCAATCTTTGCCTCCCAGTTCAAGGGATTCTCCCGTCTCAGTCTCCCGAGTAGCTGGGATTACAGGCACCCGCCACCACGCCTGGCTAATTTTTGTATTTTTAGTAGAGGCAGGGTTTCACCATGTTGCCCAGGCTGGTCTCGAACTCCTAAACTCAGGTGATCTGCCCGCCTCAGCCTCCCAAAGTGCTGGGATTACAGGCGGGAGCTACCGCGCCCGGCCATAAGCTCAACTTTAGATGCATACGACATCCAAAGGGGAATGGACACCCACTCCACATGGTCCCAGTGGATCCCTGAATGCAGCTCTGGGCTGTAGGCTGGTTGCCGTCCCTCCCCCAGCTGCCCTGCCACATTTGCCAAAGGGTTTAGGGAGAACAACCTAGAGGCCTTGCCCATCCAGTGGCCTAAAGCTCTGCATTCTAAATACACACCATCCCAGGAACTCACACCTCTGCTTTCTCTCTCTCCTTTCCTTTCCTCTCCTTTCCCTTCCCTTCCCTTCCCTCCCCTCCCCTTCCTTCCTCTCTCCCTCTCTCTTTCTGTTTCTTTCTTTCTTCTTTCTCTCTCTCTTCCTTCCTTCCTTCTCTCTCTCTTTCCTTCCTCCCTCCCTCCCTTCCTCCCTTCCTTCCTCTCCCTCCCTCCTTTCTCTTTCTTTCTCTCTCTCTTTTTCTTTCTCTTTCTTTCCTTTCTTTCCTCTTTCTTTCTTTCTCTTTCTTTCCTTTCTTTCTTTCTTTCTTTCTTTCTTTCTTTCTTTCTTTCTTTCTTTCTTTCTTTCTTTCTTTCTTTCTTTCTTTTTTCTCTCTCTCTCTTTCTTTCTTCTCTCTCTTTCTTTCCTTCCTTTCTCAATCTCTCTTCCTTTTTTTTTTTGAGGCAGAGTCTCGCTCTGTCGCCCAGGCTGGAGTGCAGTGGCGCGATCTCGGCTCACGGCAAGCTCCGCCTCCCGGGTTCACGCCATTCTCCTGCCTCAGCCTCCCGAGTAGCTGGGACTACAGGCGCCCGCCACCGCGCCCGGCTAATTTTTTGTATTTTAGTAGAGACGGGGTTTCCCTGTGGTCTCGATCTCCTGACCTCGTGATCCACCCGCCTCGGCCTCCCAAAGTGCTGGGATTACAGGCGTGAGCCACCGCGCCCGGCCTCAATCTCTCTTTCTTTTTTTCTTCTCTGAGAAGGGGTCTTGCTCTGTTGCTGAGGCTAGAGTACAGTGGTGTGATCCCAGCTCACTGAAGCCTTGATCTCCTGGGCCCAAGCGATTCTCCTGCCCCAGCCTCCCAAGTAGCTGGGACCACAGGTACACGCCACCATGCCCAGCTAATTTTTTATTTTTTATCTTTTGTAGAGAGAGAGTCTCACTATGTTGTCCAGGTTGGTCTCGATCTCCTGGCCTCTGGTGATCCTCCTGCCTCAGCCTCCCACAGTGCTGGGATTACAAGCGTGAGCCTCCACACCTGGCCTGTGCTCTGAGAATGATTCCTGCTGGGACCCTTGGCATGACCTGTGCAGAGGGTGGGTGCGTGGGACCCTGCTGGGCGGGGGGTGGACGGAATCCAGGTATCCTGGGCTGTAAAGTCAAGAAGCAGACAGCAGGCCTGGGGTGGCTGGAGACCTCGCGGGGACCCTGGGGTTGCTGAGGCTGGAGCATCCTGAGAAGCCCACACCTGCCTGGCTTGTCTCTGCCAAGCAGACAGCGAGGCCGGCTGGGCAGCGGGACAGACTGGCTTTCCCCCTCCCGCGGAGACCTGTCAGGGCAAACCCAGCTCCTTTTTTAGGCCTGTGATGCCACGGCTCCTCTTGGAGGTGTTTTCCAGCTGCACAGGAAGCCGTGACAGCGAGACCCAGAGAGGCTGGCGGTGGCTCTGAATTCCACGCATAGCTCTCATAGTTGGGAAAGTGCCACTCCCGGCTCGATAAACCGACTGGGAGCCACCGCCGCCAGGGCCATCTTCTCACCAGCAGGGAAAGAGCGTGCAGCCAGTGGAGGCTTCTGAGAGCTGGCCGGGTGGCCTGCGTAAAAGGACAGGAATGTCAAGAATGCACCCGGCCTGGCAGAGACAGGGACTTTACCCAGTGGCCGCAGGGCCTGGCGGCCAGAGAGGCGAGGGAGCAGTAGCTACTGAGGGTTCCTCCACCGGCAGGGAAGTTCCTGCATTCCCCAGATCCTGTTAAAAGAGGCTGATCAGATTGGGTGTGGTGGCTTATGCTTATAATCCTAGCACTTTGGGAGACCCAGTCAGGAGAACTGCTTGAGGCCAGGAGTTCGAGGCCAGCCTGGGCAACTCAGTGAGACCCTGTCTCTAAAATAAAAAATTAAAAATAAAAGTTCTTGGGGAAGCGAGGCAGAATTTCAGGAGAACATAATGAGGGCGGAGTGAGCTGGGATGGAACCACTGCACTCCAGCCTGGGCAATACAGCAAGACCCTGTCTCTAAGTTAAAAAAAAAAATTAAGGCCAGGCACAGCGGCTCACGCCTGTAATCCCAGCACTTTGGGAGGCTGAGGTGGGTGGATCACGAGGTCAGGAGTTCGAGATCAGCCTGGCCAAATGGTGAAACCCTATCTCTACTAAAAATACAAAAAATAAAAATAAAAAAATTACCCTGGCATGGTGGTGGGCACCTGTAATCCCAGCTACCTACTCACGAGGCTGAGGCAGGAGAATCACTAGAACCTGGAAGGTGGAGGTTGCAGTGAGCCGAGATCGCACCACTGTACTCCAGCCTGGGGGACAAAGTGAGACTCTGTCTCAAGAAAATAAAAATAAAAATAAAGTAAGAGAGGCTGATCAGGGCTAAGGACTGAGCTGGGAAGAAATGGTGCTTCTGTACCCAGTGCTGCTGGGCCTCCTGTCTGGGGCCGGCTGCAGGGCGGCCCTTCCAAAGAGCTCCCTGTGGTAGGTGCACAGCTGAGCCTTGGGTAGGCTCACGGCAGGCAGCTCTGTGTGTTCCTTTTTTTTTTTTTTTTTT
>NW_016823818.1:8641-39791 GCF_001698545.2 Rhinopithecus bieti
AGAAAATAAAATAAAATAAAGTAAGAGAGGCTGATCAGGGCTAAGGACTGAGCTGGGAAGAAATGGTGCTTCTGTACCCAGTGCTGCTGGGCCTCCTGTCTGGGGCCGGCTGCAGGGCGGCCCTTCCAAAGGGGCCCCTGGGGTAGGGGCCCAGGTGGGCCTTGGGTAGGCTCCCGGCAGGGGGGCTTTGTTTTCCTTTTTTTTTTTTTTTTTTGAGATGGAGTCTTGCTCTGTCACCCAGGCTGCAGTACAATGGCGCGACCGTGGCTCACCGCTCTGCCTCCTGGGTTCAAGTGATTCTCCCGTCTCAGCCTCCCGAGTAGCTGTGATTACAGGCGCCCACCACCACGCCCGGCTCATTTCTGCATTTTTTAGTAGAGATGAGGTTTCACCATGTTGCCCAGGCTGGTCTTGAACTCCTGGCCTCAAGCAATCCACCCACCACGGCCTCCAAAGCGCTGGGATTACAGGTGTGAGTCATCGTGTCCGGCCTTGGGTTTTTTTATTTGTACACTGAATGTCAATCACTGACAGCCAGCAAGGAAAGGGGGACCCCGTCCTATGACTGTAAGGAAGTGAATTCTGGAAGAACCTGAATGAGCTAGGGACCACAACTGGAAGCTTCGCGTCAGACAGTGGGTAGCTCACATTTCAGTTTCAGCCTGGGAGACCCTGGGCAGAGGACCCCATCGCACCATGGCCTCCAGAACCGTAAGCTCAGGCATGGGTGTTGCTTTAAGCCACTACGTGTGCAGTAGTTTGTTATGCAGTGTAAGGAACTGATACGCAAGGCCAGGATGGGACTGGTTGGGGTCTCCAGGCTGGAGGGCCCCCCGGTGAGCAGGCATGGGTCAGACAGCCTGGGACAGCCTCAGCTCTTATTCACCCTTCACGGCTGCTGGGTGTTAGATGCTGGACACAGCATGCTGCACACATCGTCTCTGCTGTTTTCCTTTTTTGTTGTGTGTTTTTTTTTAGTTTGTTTTTGAGGCAGAGTCTTGCTCTGTCATCCAGGCTGGAGTGCAGTGGCATGATCTCGGCTCACTGCAACCTCCGCCTCCCGGGTTCAAGTGATTCTCCTGCCTCAGCCTCCTGAGTAGCTGGGATTACCGGCGTCCATCACCATGCCTGGCTAATTTTTCATTTTTATTTTTTTGTAGAGACAGGGTTTCCCCATGTTGGCCAGGCTGCTCTTGAACTCCTGACCTCAAGTGATCTGCCCGCCTTGGCCGCCCAAAGTGCTGGGATTCCAGGTATGAGACGCTGTGCCTGGCCTCCTTTTTTTTTTGTTTTGTTTTAGACAGGGTCTTGTTCTGTCAGCCAGGCTGGAGTGCAGCGGTGCAATCACAGCTCACTGCAGCCTCGACCTCCTGGCCTCCAGAGATCCTCCCACCTCAGCCTCCTGAGTAGCTGGGACTACAAGTGTGCACCACCATGCCTGGCTAATTTTTAATACTTTTTTATTTTGGAGCTGGGACCTCGCTCTATTGCTCAGGCTGGTTTCAAACTGCTGGGCTCAAGTGATCCTTCTGCCTCGGCCTCCCAGAGTGCTAGGATCCCGGGCGTGAATCTGGGCACAAGCTCCCGGCCTGCAGTTTCACAGCCTTGAGATGAGGGTGCAGCATTCAAACCCTGCAGTGTGCCGGGCTCGGTGGTGGCTCAGCCCTGTGATCCCAGCACGGTGGGAGGCCGAGGCACGAGGATCACGAGGTTGGGAGTTCAAGACCAGCCCGGCCAACATGGTGAAATCCCACCTCTACTAAAAATACAAAAATTAGCCCAGCATGGTGGCATGCGCCTGTAATCCCAGCTACTTGGGAGGCTGAGGCAGGAGAATCACTTGAACCTGGGAGGTGGAGGTTGCAGTGAGCGAAGATTGTGCCACTGCACTCCAGCCTGGGGCACACAGCAAGACTCCGTCTCAAAAAAAAAAAAAGTGCCGGGCGCGGTGGCTCACGCCTGGAATCCTAGCACTTTGGGAGGCCAAGGCGGGTGGATCACGAGGTCAGGAGATCGAGACCATCCTGGCTAACATGGTGAACCCCCTGCCCCCATCTCTATTAAAAAATACAAAAAATTAGCCGGGCGTGGTGGCGGGCACCTGTAGTCCCAACCACTAGGGAGGCTGAGGCAGGAGAATGGCATGAACCCGGGAGGCGGAGCTTGCAGTGAGCCCAGATCGCGCCACTGCACTCCAGCCTGGGCAACAGAGCGAGACTCCGTCTCAAAAAAAAAAAAAAAAACCCGTGCAGAGGGTGACTTCTCTATGAGCTGAGCAAACCGTTCCCCCACCGCTGCTTCCTGTAAACCGGCTGCTAAGTCCGGCGTGCGTTTGCTCTCCTGACGGCACAGGAAGTCAGGCTCAGAGAATTCCAGCTCGGAGCAGCCTCTGGCAGCTTCCAGGCAGTTCCACAATGAGGCAGCTGCGCTTTTCCAGTCTGCTCATCAAAGCAGACCCAGCCTTGTGTGGTGCGGCATGCCGTGCCGGGGTGAGTCAGGCCCCCGGGAAGGTGGCCTTGAAGGCGGGAGGGGCTGCCGGCCTGCAGCAGCAATGAGAGAACAGAAGCAGCCTTCATCTGGCTTTAAAACTTCCAGAACCAGAAGCTTTATAGCTCACAGAGCTCCTGCACTCTTTCCTCCTGGGGGCCTGGCAATCCCCCCTTCACCCCTCCAAACCTCTGCCTGCCACGAAAAAGGGAAGAAAAATAAACCCCAAGCAACAAAAACAGCAGCCAGATTCGGCGGGAGGGGAAACAATGCTTGGAGTGGAAACATCAGCCCTTCCCCGTGGAGGGATGACTGCTTCTGAGCACACAGTGTTCAGAGACAAAAGAGACAGGGTGTTATGTTTAGAGAGGAAAAGATCCAAACCCAAACAAAATGGAACAGTAGTTTGGGAGAGAAGAGAAGGCTCTGAGGCACTGTGAGGAACAAGTTGCCCTCGTACAGTGGCTGGGGCAGCTGGGTTCGCAGAGAGCTGTGTCCCCGGGCACCTGTGTTAAGGTGCACATCTGCACACCTGCTGTGGGCACGAGGGCCTCAGCCGTGCACACCCCCGGGAGCCATGAGGACCTCAGTGCATGTCACAGAAGCCCCTGAGGACAGTGGACCGTGGGGGGATCTCGGCTCACTGCAACCTCCGCCTCCTGCGTTCAAGCAATTCTCCTGCCTCAGCCTCCCAAGTAGCTGGGGTTACAGACGCCCCCTGCCCCCACCATGTCCACCTAAGTTTTGTATTTTTGGTAGAGATGGGCTTTCATCATGTTGGCCAGGCTGGTCTCGAACTCCTGACCTCAGGTGATCCGCCCGCCTTGGCCTCCCAAAGTGCTGGGATTTTAGGCACGAGCCATCATGCTGGACCAACAGTGGTTCTTAATGGGGGATGGGGGTTGATTCAGCCCCGCCAGGAAACCCTGGGCGATGCCTGGGACATCTGTGGCTGTCAGGGTTGGGGGAGCGCCTGGCATGGAGTGGGTGGAGGCCAGGGATGCTGCTCAGCAACCGTAAGTGCCCAGGACAGCCCCACCCCAGAGAAGGATCTGACTCCACTGTCCACAGTGCTGAGGGAGGAGACCCTGAGTTAATTATTTAGGGAAAATGGGGTTCAATCCCCACCCACACCAGAATAAACTCCCAATGGGGCAGTTGGTGTGAACCAGGGGGACCTCCAGCTCCTGGGATTTACCTCCTCTCTCCCTCCCCACTCAGTGTGGATTTCCTTGTGTGCAGCCTCCTGGGACCTCAGCAAGGCAGAGGATCATGGGATGCAAAGTCTCTTGAGGGTCCATGGAATCCTCTATCTCTGGGGGTTTCACCTAGAGGTAATTCTGTCCCCCAGGGGCCCCTGGGCGATGTCTGGGGACATCTGTGGTTGTCATAACTGGGGGGTGCTCCTGGCATGGAGTGGGTGGAGTCCAGGGACGCTGCTCAGCACCCTGCAGTGCCCAGGACAGCCCCATCTTGGAGAACAATCTTGCCCCCGTGTCTACAGGCCTGGGGGACCCTGGTTTAGACTCTGCAGAAAGGTGCACACATAGGCTGGGCGCGGTAGCTCATGTCTGTATTCCCAGCACTTTGGGAGACCAAGGTGGGTGGATCACTTGACGTCAGAGGTTCAAGACCAACCTGGTCAACATAGTGAAACCCTGTTTCTACTAAAAAAAATTTCTAAATTAGCTGGGCATGGTAGCGCATGCCTGTAATCCCAGCTACTCAGGAGGCTGAGGCAGGAGAATCGCCTGAGCCTGGGAGGCGAGGTGGCAGTGAGCCACGATTGCGCCACTATACTCCAACCTAAGCAACAAGAGTGAAACTGTCTAAAAAAAAAAAAAAGGCCAGGTGCAGTGACTCATGCCTGTAATCTCAGCGTTGTGGGAGGCCGAGGCGGGCGGATCACCTGAGGTCAGGAGTTTGAGACCTGCATGGCCAACATGGTGAAACCCCCTCTCTACTAAAAATACAAAAAAATTAGCCAGGAGTGGTGGTGGGCACCTGTAATGCCAGCTACTTGGGAGTCTGAGGCAGGAGTATGGCTTGAACCCGGGAGGTGGAGGTTGCAGTGCGCCAAAATTGCGCCACTGCACTCCAGCCTGGGCAACGGAGACAGACTCTGCCTCAAAAACAAAACAAAACAAACAAATGAAAAAGAAAGGTGCACACGGCTTCAAGAGCAGACACAGGCCATCAGGGTGAGAAGGCACAGGGCAAGGGTCAGGCGTTGATATGTCCCCTGGCAGGTGGGATGCAGACCCCTCCACGCCCTGCCGTGCTCTCACCAGGACGCCAAAGAGGCAGACCCAGGCAGAGCCCCGGGAGCCCGACTGACATGGAAACTTGAATACAAGAGACAGGTCTGACACTGGCTACAACTGCTGCCCCCTCCACAGAACCTCAGGGTCCCATCAGCAACCAGGGTCTGCATGCAGAGACCCTGCACCCAGGATGGGCCCTTCCCCGCACCTGCAGCCCCTCCAGGGCCAGGTCACCCCAGCATGGCCTGGGAGGGCAGCTGTGTGTGGGGCCTTTGTGCCAGCTCTGACCGTTGGTGGCTCTGTGACCTCAAGGCAGGGCCGTGGGGCCCAGGGCTGCAGTGGGGGGGCCTCTGCCACACGGAAGGGAGGGCCGCACCCTGGCTGGAAAACAGCGCCTTGTGACTGTCCCTGTCAGTGCGGGCCCTTTGCTCCCAGTCTAAATTGGTCCCCGGGGCAGCTATATTTAGAAGGGGCTAAAGAGAGGGAGTGAATGAGGTGCCCACGAGAAAGTGAAAAATAGACCAGTAGGGCAGGTCCCGCCGCTGCCTTCGGCCGGAGCTTGGAGCCTAAGAATGAGCCGGCTTGTTCAGACAAAGAGGCCTCGATGACAGAGGGTGACGTGCCGCCAATGTGGGTTTGGTCTCCGCGGTGATGGGAGCAGGAGAAAAGAAAAGCTGCTCTCTGTCACCCGGCGGTGGGGTCGGCGGGGGTGGGGGATGACCACGGTCATGTGAGAGTTTGCAAGCCCGGGAACTGGGGCCGGGCCAGGACACTGAACCCCGTGGCTCCTGTCACTCCAGTTCTGGGCTTCCTGGCTGAGGAAATGCTGTCACCCTGGCCCCAGGCCAGGGCAAGGGGCAGTGCCGGCCTCGTGACGGTGGTGCTCGGGAGCTGAAGGACAGGAGGGTTGGGAAGAGTCCAGAGGGCAGTACCAGGCCTTCCCACCTTGGCACAGGTGGGTCTTTCTCCACCCAGGTCCCCCAGCAGACTCCTACACATCCTGCAAAGCCCCACCGATGTCATCCCCTCTGAGAAACCCCTGATCGCAACCATCCATGCACAGCCAAACCCCTTCTTGGCGCACTGGCAGCTCCCTGGACATTCACTGTGTAATGCGACATTGTGGCTGCTGCATATGACATGTTTCTCATCTCACAGCACTGAGCTCAGAGTCCAACATGGGCCTCACGGGGTTAAAATCAAGGCACGGGCAGGGCTGGTCCCTCCTGGAGGCGCCAGGGCAGAATCCCTTTCCCATCTTTCCTCTAGAGGCTCTGGTATCCCTCGGCTCGGGCCCCTTCCTCTCCCTTCACAAGACAAGCACAGCCTCTTCCAGTCTCTCTCTGACTCTCAGCCTCCTGCCTCCTATCATGAGGATCCTGTGAGGTCACTGCACCCTCCGGATCATCCAGGGTGGTGCTCTGGCGACTCGGGGCCGGGGGGTGTCCTTCACTCCATCCCATCTGCAGAGTCCCTGTCACCCAGGCTGGAGTGCAGTGGCCCGATCTCGGCTCACCTCCGCCTCGTGGGTTCAAGCGATTCTTCTGCCTCAGCCTCCTGAGTAGCTGGAATTTCAGACTACTGAAATGGAGACACAGCCACAGCTTCCAGGGATTAGGACATGGATGTCTTTGAGGCCTTTGTTCTGCCGACCCCAGGCACATCCCAGACGCTGGGTACTAAAGACGCCACTTGGATGGAAGGGGCTGGAGGCCGTGGTGGAGTGAATTCACGGAGGGTGTTACTTTCTGGAACCCACTCTGTTCCCAGGGCCGATCTCCTTCCCAGGACGGAGGCTCCCAGGCCCAGGCAGCCCTCGGACGTCGAGTGCCTGCCCCACTTCCATCCGTAGCAGGTGCTGCTCCTGTGCATGCGTGCACATGGCCTGGTGCGCCCACCCCTCTGGGCTCTGCAGCAGGGGCTGGCCCGTCCGGGCACACACATGGCCAAGGACGGACCTCGGGTCTGTGGTTCTCTGCTGTGGCCCGTGGGCTCCAGGTCACGTCATCAGAATGGCTAGAGGTCACCAGCATCGTGTGTGTGACGTCTCCAGGGCCACCCCACTCCAGCTCTGGCGTTGTTAGAAAGTCCCAGAAAGCCACAGGCCCAGGGAGGTTCTCCCTGAGGGCTAAGAATCATTAGGGATGTTTCCATGTTAACAATGGAAAAGGCCGGGCGCGGTGGCTCAAGCCTGTAATCCCGGCACTTTGGGAGGCCGAGGTGGGCGGATCACGAGGTCAGGAGATCTAGACTATCCTGGCTAACACGGTGAAACCCCGTCTCTACTAAAATACAAAAAACTAGCCGGGCGAGGTGGCGGGCGCCTGTAGTCCCAGCTACTCGGGAGGCTGAGGCAGGAGAATGGCGTAAACCCTGGAGGCGGAGCTTGCAGCGAGCTGAGATCCGGCCACTGCACTCCAGCCTGGGCGACAGAGCGAGACTCCGTCTCAAAAAAAAACAAAAAAAACAAAAAAAACCCCAGGTATGGTGGCTCATGCCTGTAATCCCAGCACTTTGGGAGGCCGAGGTGGGCAGATTGCCTGAGCTCAGGAGTTTGAGACCAGCTTGGTCAACATGGTGAAACCTGGTCTCTACTAAAATAGAAAAGAAATTCTCTGGGCATGGTGGCGGGCACCTGTAGTCCCAGCTACTCGGGAGGCTGAGGCAGGAGAATGGCTTGAACCCAGGAGGCGGACATGGCAGTGAGCCGAGATCGCGCCACTGTACTCCAGCCTGGGTGACAGAGCGAGACTCTGCCTCAAAAAACAAAACAAAACCAACAAACAAAGACAACACCATCTCAAGAATAATCTGACCCTAATGTCAGTGATGCTAAGACCCAGAGACCCTGGTGGAAGGGATGCTCCAGCCAGGAGTGGGCTTTCTTGTGAAATGTGCGTGTTGTTTGCATCCCGACAGGTTCAAGTGATGAAGCTGGGCAGGCTGAGGCCACCAGAGGGTTTCCTGGATCCCTGTTCCTGCCATACACCTTGAATCCTCAATGCCAAGGCAGTTCCAAACCCGAGGGGCCCCCAGGGGGACACTAGGTCTGGACAGGAAGGTTTGGCAGCAAACTGTTAGGACCTCTGGAGAGAACCCTGGCTCCTGCGCTGACCCAACTGTGTCTGGCTCAATGCTCGAAGCTCAAACACAGCAAAGGGCAAGTCGGCAAGTTTCAGTCCAGGATGTACATTTTGGCAAAAATGGCAGCCAGGTCAGGGGCAGAGATGGAGGAGGACCTGGAGGGAGGGCTTCAACAGGGCTGCGCTTTTTGTTTTCCATTTTGTTTTGTTTTGTTTTGGAGATGGAGTCTCGCTCTGTCGCCCAGGCTGGAGTGGAGCGGTGCAATCTCGGCTCACTGCAACCTCCGCCTCCTGGGTTCAAGCGATTCTCCTGCCTCAGCCTCCAGAGTAGCTGGGATTACAGGCACCCGCCACCACACCTGGCTAATTTTTGTATTTTTAGTGGAGATGGGGTTTCACTATCTTGGCCAGGCTGGTCTTGAACTCATGACCTTGTGATCCACCTGCCTTGGCCTCCCAAAGTGCTGGGATGACAGGTGTGAGCCACCACACCCAGCTGGGGCTGCGTTTTCATCTGGAGGTTCGCACGGGGCATTGTGAGCCTAAGCATGGGAATTTCAGTCTCTCCTCCAGAACCTTCCGGAGAGGCACCACTGCAGCTACCACGGCTGCAGCTACCAGGCACCAGGCACCAGGAGGGAGGAACCACAAGGCTGCTGTATCCAGGGTCAGCCAGAAGACCTGGGGTGAGGGTGGGGGTGACAGGGACGTCGGCACACTTGCTGTGCACAAAGTGCCTTGTGACAGTGAGTTCGTCTTGGCCTCTGTCCCAAGATGAGGTTTTGATGACACGCATGGAATTTCTAACAATGAAATGGAGTGTGTGGTTTTGCTCACGCTTACATCCCGTTTTCTTGTCTATCCAAATTCCATTACGCCTTTTCTTGCTGATGCAGAAACACAGCCAAGTCCTGAGCTGCCCCAGGAAGTGCCGAGGCCTCTCGCGGCTCTCAGTGGAAAGGGGAAACGTGGCTGCCGTGGGGCTGGGGTGCCCTGACTCTCAGAATCCCTGCGGGATGGGGAAAGAAGGTGTGGGTTGAGACCGGCTCACAGGAAGTGGGTAGAATGCAGGAGAAGGAGCTGCTGGGAGGCACCGTCTCATCCAGCTCCCCATGGTGACCCTCCTTGCTGGCTTTTTTTGAGACAGAGTCTTGCTCTGTCACCCAGGCTGGAGCGCCGTGGCACGATCTCAGCTCACTGCAACCTCTGCCTCCTGGGTTCAACTGACTCTCCTGTCTCAGCCTCCCGAGTAGCTGGGATTACAAGCGCCTGCCACAACACCCGGCTAATTTTTTTATTTTTTGGTAGAGTCATGGTTTCACCATGTTGTCCAGGCTGGCCTTGAACTCCTGACCTCAAGTGATCTCTGCCCACCTCAGCCTCTCAAAGTGCTGGGATTACAGGCAGGAGCCACCGCGCCCGACCACCTCTGCTCACCTCCTCACCAAGCCCCAGCTTCTGTGACTGTCCCCCAGGGAGAATGACCGTGGCCCTGCTGGGTTCTGAGGAGCCTGTGCCAATAAGCAGGTGGCCCGCACAGCCTGAGGGACCACCAGCTGCTCTGTAGCCAGAGTCTCGTGATTCCAATCCCGCTCTGCCTCTGACCAGCCCCCGGGCGTTGCCGCATCTTTTGGCTGCCGAGCCTCAGTTTCCCCACCTATAAAATGGGGACAATGAGCCCTGCTCCCCAGGGATCCTAGGACAACTGAAGGAATTGCAGCAGTGGACCTGGCCTGCAGGGGGCATGGGAGAGGTGTCTGCTGAGTCACTGAGTAGGGGAGCTGAGGACTGGGGAGGCGTCAGTGGTGGGGATGGCCAGGCTGCTGGGAACAGGGCCAGGGGACTTAGCCAGGGCCTGACGAGAGCTGCCTGATGTCATTGCTGGAGCCTTTTGTCATCCCTCCAAGCAGATGCTGCAGCATAGGGACCTAATCCCCACAGCACGTGGCCACGTGGCTGGCAGCTTGAGCCTGGGGCCTGGAGACACCTGAGCCCTGCCCAGGCAGCTCCATGCCACCTGCCATCCAGCCGCGCTGCCATTGGCCAGCACGTGCGTGTCCCAGAGGACCGGGCTCAGGACGGGCTCCAGGGACCTCACACTGGCCGTCTGACCTCCTTTGGAGGTCTGGTCTCCCGGTCAGAAAACAGGAGGGAGGGCAGGGACTTCTCCATGGAGAATATATTCATGGAGAGGGACATAAAAGGATTCAGACCAGACACCGTGGGCACGTGCGACCCCTCGACCATCGGCCACGTTTTACATCATCACTGTCTTCGTCATCATCCTGAGTGTCAGGTGTGTGGGGGCCGAGACGAGGGTGAGGCCATGAGGCACCCACCTTGGGGGCAAAATCTAGGGAATGCCAAAAGCCACCGCCATGCTGGGTAAATCATTTCCAGCCATCTTTATTATTATTATAAAAATTATTATAAATATATATTTATATAAAAACATATAAACATATAAACAATTATATTATATGCATATAACAAATATTATATTATAAATATAATATATAAATTTACTATTATATTTTTTTGAGACAGAGTTCTGCTCTTGGCCCCCCAGGTGGGTGCAGCACGATCTCGGGTCACTGCAACCTCTGCCTCCCGGGTTCAAGTAAGTCTTCTGCCTCAGTCTCCCAAGTGGCTGGGATTACAGGCATGCGCCACCACGCCTGGCTAACTTTTTTAATTTTTAGTAGAGACAGGGTTTTGCCATGTTGGCCAGTCTGGTCTCGAACTCCTGACCTCAGGCGATCCTCCCATCTTGACCTCCCAAAGGGCTGGGATTACAGGTGTGAGCCACCGCACCTGCTGCTGCTTCCGTATTCACAGCTGCTCCCCATCGCTTGCATTCCCGCCTGAGCCCCGCCTCCTGTCACATCAGCGGCAGCATCAGATTCTCATAGAAGAGTGAGCCCTACTGTGAACTGTGCATGGGAGGGATCTCGGCTGCACGGTCCTTATGAGAATCTAATGCCTAATGGTCTCGACTGGTCAACACAATGAAACCCCGTCTCTACTAAAAAATACAAAAAATTAGCCGGAAATCGCTTGAACCTGGGAGGTGGAGGTTGCAGTGAGCTAAGATCATGCCGCCGCACCCCAAAATGGGCAACAGAGACAGACTCTGTCTCAAAATAAACAAACAAAAATAATCTAATGCCTGATGATCTGTCACTATCTCCCATCACCTCCAGATGGGACCATCTAGTTTTTGTTTGTTATTGAGACAGAGTCTCGCTCTGCTGCCCCCGGCTGGAGTGCAATGGCACGATCTCGGCTCACTGTAACCTCCGCCTCCCGGGTTCAAGCAATTCTCCTACCTCAGCCTCCCAAGTAGCTGGGACTACAGGTGTCCACCACCACGCCTGGCTAATTTTTGTGTTTTTAATAGAGATGGGGTTTCATATTGTTGGCCAGGCTTGTCTCGAACTCCTGACCTCAAGGGATCCGCCCGCCTCAGCCTCCCAAAGTGCTGGGATGACAGGCGTGAGCCACCGCACCCAGCCCAGGGACCATCTAGTGTAGGAAACAAGCTCCGGGCTCCCACTGATCCCTCATTATGGTGAGTTGTGGAATTATTTTATTATATATTACAATATAATAATAACAGAAATAAAGTGCACAATAAAAGTAATGCGTTTGAATCGCCCCCAAACCCTCCTCCCGGCTCCCCCAGCGTCCGTGGAGAAACTGCCTTCCACGAATCCACCCCCTGGTACCAAAAAGGTTGAGGACTGCTGCCTTAAGGAGCCAGAAAAGGAAGAACTAAAGCAGCCCCAAGCCGGCAGGAGGAAGGAAACTGTAAAGATCAGAGCAGCGATGAGCGAGACAGAGATGAGAAAAACTGGTGAGTTGTCGAAACCAAAAGTTGCTTCTTGACAAACCTCTAGCGAGGCTGACCAAAAGCAAAACCAAAAAAAAAAAAAAAAAAAGGAAATAAGATGCAAATAACTACGCGCAGAAATGAAATGAAAGGGGGACACATGACGACCAACCTTATGGAAATAAAAAGCATTATCAGAGAATACCGTGGTATTATCAACCGGTGTGTGACACCCAGTTAGGTCACCTACGTGAAACAGACAAATTCCTAGAAAAACACGAATGAAACAGATCAGCTGTGGTTTCAGGTTCCACTCACATCTCTTAGATACTGACTTAGATGCCAGCATGGTGTTGAGCATATATTATATATGCATATTATATATGTGTGTGTGTATATATATATATTTTTTTTCTTTTCTTTATTTTAGATACCTGGTCTCACTCTGTTGCCCAGTGTGGAGTCCAAGGGTGCAATCTCAGTGACAGCTCACAGTAGCCTCTACCTCCTGGGCTCAAGTGATCCTTCCGCCTCAGCCTCCCAAAATGCTAGGATTATACGCACGAGCCACCACACTGGGTATGTATATGTACGTATATATACACACACATATATACACACAAGTGTATATATATACATGTATATATACGTACACATATACATATGTACATACATAAGTATACATACGTACACATATACATATGTACGTACATAAGTATACATACGTACACATATACATATGTACGTACATAAGTATACATACGTACACATATACATATGTACGTACATAAGTATACATACGTACACATATACATATGTACGTACATAAGTATACATACGTACACATATACATATGTACGTACATAAGTATACATACGTACACATATACATATGTACGTACATAAGTATACATACGTACACATATACATATGTACGTACATAAGTATACATACGTACACATATACATATGTACGTACATAAGTATACATACGTACACATATACATATGTACGTACATAAGTATACATACGTACACATATACATATGTACGTACATAAGTATACATACGTACACATATACATATGTACGTACATAAGTATACATACGTACACATATACATATGTACGTACATAAGTATACATACGTACACATATACATATGTACGTACATAAGTATACATACGTACACATATATACGTATATATACATATATATATAATTTTTAAGAGATCGGGTCTTGCTCTATCACCTACGCTGGAGTGCAGTGGTGTGATCATAGCTCACTGCAACCTCGAACTCCTGGGTTCAAGCAATCCTCTTGCCTCAGCCTCCTAAGTAGCTGGGACTACAGGTGCACGCCACTGTGTATACATATATATATGTGTATGTGTGTATAAAATATATATGTTATATATAATATATGTTTTATAAATGTTATAAAATATGTTATATATGTTATAAAATATATGTTATACATGTAATAGATATTATAAATGTTATAAATGTTATATACACTGTTATAAAATATATGTTATACATATATTTTTTGAGACAGAGTCTCACTCTATCGCCCCAGCTAGTGCACAGCGGCGTGATCTCGGCTCACTGCAACCTCCGTCTGCTGGGTTCAAGCGATTCTCCTGCCTCAGCCTCCGGAGTAGCTGGGATTACAGGCACCCGCCACCATGCCCACCTAATTTTTGTATTTTTGGTAGAGATGGAGTTTCGCCATGTTGGCCAAGCTGGTCTCTAACGCCTGACCTCAGGTGACCCGCCTGCCTTGGCCTCCCAAAGTGCTGGGATGACAGGCGTGAGCCACTGCCCCCGGCCATTTTTATATTTTTGTATCTATATCCTTGTTTAATCTTTGCAACCTTCCTGCAAAATGGTGAACGTCATCTCCTCCGCAGACAGTTGACCGGAACTCACCCAAACGGGGCAGAGCTGGTAAAAGGGGATCTGGGATTTGAACTCAGATTTCCTGGCTCCAAGCCCAGAGCCCTTTTATGGGATGACTCAACCTCCCAGTGTGTCAGGCACACATAAAAGACTAGGGCTTGTTTGTTCCTTTTTCTAAAAAACAAGAGATTCCAAGCTCATGAAGTAAGAGAAAATGCCACATACCTTGTTTAGTTTCCTCAGGAATCACGGCTTGCTCTACACCCTGTTTAAAAAAGGATAGAGAAAGAGAAAAGCATGGTTACATATTTTTTACTTACAAGGAACTCACAGAGCTACCTCCAGCTTTTATCGGAGGACGACATTGCTGTCCCCAAAAATGAGGCATGGGGCTTCGAAACGGCCGCGCCCTCCGGAGAAAACGGGGGCAGAATCAGCTTTATTGTTTACCACCGACCCACACGGAAAAGACCTGTATGTTTCTCTTGCAGGGCAACTGGGTAGATTATCTTTCTAGAAACTTGTGTTACTCCATTTCAGAACAAGGAAGCCCTAACCTCACACTCAGAGTCCAGTTCATCAGACACACCAGTGCAAGAAAAACAAAATATCCAGGCACGGAGCCTTCCCATGGCATACTTTGGTGTTTTTCCATCTCTGATTTCTACTTTGATGTAAGCCACGTGCCGGGCAAAGGGAGAGGTGGAAAGTGGAAACTGGGAACAAACCAATTAACCCCGCACGGAGGAAGTGACAGGTATACAGGGGGCAGGAAGGCCGGGGATCTCATGTGAGCCGCCCAGGGCCAGGAGGTCAAATAGGAAGAAAAGGACGGCTCCATGCCCCCGTGACTGGTCTCCGGGGTTGGGCGGGTCGGGGGGAGGACTGGGGCCTTTGGAGCTGCGGTTTTCCATAGAACAGAATCCTCTGCTCCAAGCCGGACCCTGGATACAGCCGGGTCCTGCATCCGTCTCTGATGCAGAGCGCACGGGTCGTGACAGGGCCACGGGGACCACCTTCTGTGGTCTTTCCTGACTCCCACTAAGGCCTGGAGGGAGAGGCTGGCAGCGATCTGCCTCCTTCAGCTTCGCGGCAGCCTCCTATTTTGTGGACAAGGAGGCCCGAGGCAGGCAGAGGCCCCTGCCTTGCTGAGCGTCTACACCAGCCGAGGTCATGGGGCCGGAACTTGCGCACAGTGAGCCCAGATGCCCGGTTCTGTGTCTCCCGGTTAGGCCACCACTGCTCTGCTGCTGAGCCGCCGGTCCCACTGGGAGAAGCCAGGAGCTGCAGCACTGTCAGCGATAGGGGAGGCCCCGTCCTGCGTAGCGAGGCTCACCCTGTAGTGGGCTTGCCCGGCGAGGTCAGCAGACGCCCCCTGCACCGGGCCCAACCCAGGCCCAACCTCCTGAGCTGCTCGAGGCCAGGCTGGGCCGGGTTCACGTGGCCGAGGCTGTTTCCCTCCTGCCCTGAAGGGCCCCTGTGGTCTCCGAAGCAGGCCCAGCCCCTCTTCCTTCAGAAACATTTGCTGTTTCCACACACCAATGGGTTTTTTTCCACCGACACAAAGAAGAGCCACACGGCTGCTGTCCTGGGCTGGAGTCGGGGCCACGCACACAGGACACTTTCTCAGCAGCCCTGCGCCCCGGGGCTGCATCCCAGACCAAGGAAGCTGAGGTCGGCGGGAAGCCTCCCCACCTTCAGCCCAGCTGGGGAGGCCGAGTCCTGCCTTTTCCGGAGGCTCCCGGGTCTCAGCTGTAGGAAGGCGGTGACTGGGGTCACCTTCTCCTAAGCCAGGGTCTCTGCCCCCACCCAGCATTACGGACACCAGCACCAGATTGTTCTCTGGGGAGGGACCATCCTGGGCTCTGCAGGGTGCTGAGCAGCACCCCTGGCCTCCACCTGCTCCATGCCAGGAGCACCCACAGATGTGTTGGCCACAAATGTCCCCAGACACAGCCCAGGGTCCCCTGGGGGACAGAATCACTCCATGTGAGATCCCTGACCTCTTAGTGACCTAGAGACATCCAGGGGGCTGCCTCCCCTCCCACCTCTACACACACACACACGCACGCACACACGCATGCATACTCACACACATGCACACACACAGACACACACACATGCATACACGCACACTCACACGCACACATGCACGTGCACGCACGTGCACTGTACACACACGCACACACAGACACGCACGTGTACACAAAACACACACATGCACACACATTTGCATGCACACACGCACACACATCATACACTCACACAGACACGCACACACATGCACACACGCACGCTCTCACACGCACACACGCACGCTCACACGTGCACTGTACACACTCACAGACACACGCACACACACGCACACAGACACACGCACACACAGACACACGTGTACACACAAGACACACATGCACATACATTTGCATGCACACACAGACACGTGCACACACAGACATGCACATGCACACACATAGACACACAAGTGCACGCACACACACACATGCACAGACACACACGTTCACACACACATGCACGCAGGAGCAAGAGCATCCACCCAGTCCGGCATCTAAAGCAAGGTCCTGGTAGTAAACATGCACCAACTCAAGAAACGAGGGGCTGCAGGAACTTTCCTCCCTCCTGCCCAAAGGCGCCTGCACTCACAGAAGCCTCCACCCAGCCAGGTCAGCCAATGGAGTTGCAGCACGGTTCCAGGACCGTGATAGAGAAAGACGGGAAATTAGACTTCTGACCCGTCACAAACTCTGAGTAAGTGCGACGTGCCCAGGCCAGCCCGGTGTGACCTCAGCTCCTGATCCATAAAATCAGGACAGTGACCGAGGATGCTGGGGCCACCTCACTGCAGCCCCGGGGCAGCCTCAGAACCCACAGGACTTTGACCCCGTCCCAGGCCATGGCCCTTGACCAGGGAACCACAGCTCCTCATTCTGATGGGTGACTCGGTGCATTTCCCTCTCAAGCTCACTTTTTTTTTCTTTGAGATGGAGTCTTGCTCTGTCACCCAGGCTGGAGTGCAGTAGAGCGATCTCAGCTCACTGCAACCTCTGCCTCCCGGGTACAAGCGATTCTCCTGCCTCAGCCTCCCAAGTAGTTGGGACTACAGGCAGGGGCCACCACGCCTGGGTAATTTTTTGTATTTTTAGTAGAGACGGGGTTTCACTGTGTTAGCCAGGATGGTCTCGATCTCCTGACCTCGTGATCCGCCCACCTTGGCCTCCGAAAGAGCTGGGATTACAGGCGTGAGCCACCGCACCCAGCCTTTCAGGCTTACTTTTAGGTGACTGGAAATATCACTTTTCATCAGCACACTGTATTATTTTCATTATCCTTGCCACTGATCTGATGGGCACCATGTCCTTTTTTTTTTTTTGAGATAGGGTCTCTTACCCAGGCTGGAGTGCAATGGCATGATCACAGCTCACTGCAGCCTCAACCTCCTGGGCTCAAGTGATTCTCCCTCCTTAGCCTCCTGAGTAGCTGAGACTACAGGCACATGCCACCACACCCAGCTAATTTTTATTCTTGTAGAGACAGGGTTTTGCCATGTTGCCCAGGCCGGTCTCAAACTCCTGGGCTCAAGCCATCCTCCCACCTTGGCCTCCTAAAGTGCTGGGATGACAGGTATGTGCCACTGCACCTGGCCAGCAAAAAAGGTTTTAAAGGCAGATGATCAAACCGTGTATAGAACCTCAATTTTTAAAAATAAGAGTGTGTATGTAGATGTCTGGGGAAAGGATAAAGCACTGGGATTATGGATGCTTTTCCTCTCCTTATGTGATTCTCAGATTCTGTAAAATGAAGTTATGTAACTTTCTCTTCCTTCCTCTCTCTTTCTTTCTCTCTGTCTTTCTCTTTCCTTCTCTTTCTTTCTTTGTTTCTTTCTTTGTTTTTCTTTCTTTGTTTCTCTCTCTTTCTTTCTTCTTTCTCTCTCTTTCTTTCTTTCCTTTTTATTTTATTTTTTGAGACAGGTGTCATTTTGTCACCCAGGCTGGAGTGCGGTGGCGCGATCTCATTTCACTGCAACCTCTGCCTTCAGGGCTCAAGCAATTCTTCTGTCTCAGTCTCCCAAGTAGCTGGGATTACGGGCGGCCGACCACCACGCTTAGCTATTTTTGGTATTTTTAGTAGAGACGGGGTTTCACCCTGTTGGTCAGGCTAGTCTCAAACTCCTGACCTCAAGTGATCCCCCCACCTTGGCCTCCCAAAGTGCTGGGATTACAAGTGTGAGCCACCGCGCCCGGCCAGTAATATTCCTTTCATAGTCACAAAGAAGATACACACACACACACACACACACACACACAAGAGAGATATATACGCAGTTGATTTGATTCTCAGTATTTGTGGTAGTTCTGTTCTGTGAAGTCACCACAAAAACTGGGTTTGCAAATACGAATCATTGCTCCTAGAGAATATTTTTGCAGGGTTAGTTTCCTTTGAGTTTCAGAAAACTTTCCTTTGCTTTATCTGATCAATATCTGATCAATACATGACCTTGTTCTGTGTGTGCTTCTTTTTTTTTTTTTTTTTTTGGAGACAGGGTCTCACTCTGTTGCCCAGGCTGGAGTGCAATGGCGCAATCTCAGCTCGCTGCAGTGTCAGTCTCCTGGGCTCAAGTGATTCTCCTGCCTTGGCCTCCAGAGTAGCTGGGATTACAGGCACCTGCCACCATATCTGGCTATTTTTCTTTTCCCCCAAGATGGAGTTTGACTCTTGTTGTCCAGTCTGGAGTACAATGGCAGATCTCGGCTCACTGCAACCTTCGTCTCCCGGGTTCAGGAGATTCTCCTGCCTCAGCCTCCCAAGTAGCTGGGATTACAGGCATGAGCCGTTGCGCCTGGCCTAATTTTTGTATTTATTTATTTATATGTTTTTTTGAGACCGAGCCTCAGTCTGTCATCCAGACTGGAGTGCAGTGACGAGATCTCAGCTCATGGCAACCTCTGCCTCCCGGGTTCAAGTGATTCTCCTGCCTCAGCCTCCCAAGTAGCTGGGATTACAGGCATGCGCCACCACGCCCAGCTAATTTTGTATTTTTAGTAGAGATGGGGCTTCTCCATGTTGGTCAGGCTGGTCTTGATCTCTTGACCTCAAGATCCACCCACCTCGGCCTCCCAAAGTGCTGGGATTATAGGCATGAGCCACCGCGCCTGGCTAATTTTTGTATTTTTTGTAGAGACGAGGTCTCGCTATGTGGCCCGTCCAGGCTGGTCTTGAACTTCTGGGCTCAAGGGATTCCCCCGCCTCAGCCTCCCAAAGCATTGGGATTCCAGGTGTGAGCCCCTACGCCCAGGCTGTGTGTTTCCTTTCAAAGACGCCTTCTTTTTTTTTTTTTTTGAGATGGAGTCTCACTCTGTCGCCAGGCTGGAGTGCAGTGCAGTGGCATGATCTCAGCTCACTGCAACTTCCGCCTCCCGGGTTCAAGCTATTCTCCTACCTCAGCCTCCCGAGTAGCTGGGATTACAGGTATGCACCACCATGCCTGGCTAATTTTGTATTTTTAGTAGAGATGGGGTTTCACCATGTTGGCCAGGCTGGTCTCGAACTCCCGACCTCAGGTGATCTGCCCGCCTCGGCCTCCTAAAGTGCTGGGATGACAGGTGTGAGCCACCGCGCCCAGCTGATTTTTGTATTTTTAGTAGAGATGGGGGTTTCACCATGTTGGCCAGGCTCGTCTCAATCTCTTGATCTTGTGATCTGCCCGCCTCAGCCTCCCAAAGTGCTGGGATGACAGGCGTGAGCCACTGCGCCTGGCTGATTTTTGTATTTTTAGTAGAGACAGGGTTTCGCCATGTTGACCAGGCTGGTCTTGAACTCCCGACCTCAGATGATCCGCCTGCCTCAGCCTCCCGAAGTGCTGGGATGACAGGCGTGAGCCACGCGCCCGGCCCAAAGGCGCCTTCCTGAATGCCTGTCAATGACCCGAGTGTTGAACGGGGCAGCTGCTCTCTCACTCCTGCCCAAGCGAAGCTTCTCTCACCTACCGGTTCCTGCACGAGGCCCGGAGGGAGACGAGAAGGGGCCTCAGCACGATGCCTGGGACCACTGCAAACAGCAAAATCACCAAAAAAACCCCAGAAAAACGCAAACCCCAAGGCTCTCGCTTGACAGTAATGAGGACGCCGTTCACCTGGGAGGGGAAATGGGAGGGCGGAGCGTGGCCTCCACTCAGGGAACGCACTCCCACAACAAATTTCTGTCTCTCTGCGCGTGTCCCAGGATGAGAGGGAAAAGTGCCCCAGGCATTGATTTGGGGTTCACAAATACACACCATCAAGCCGGTGAATTTGCAAATACGGACTCCATGAACGATGGTGGAGGTTACAGTACAACCCCAGCCTGTCCCTTGTGCCCCCTCAGTGTGCTCAGGGCCTGGCCTGGCCGGGCACCCACCACGACGCCTGGCTGGTGGCAGGAAGGAGGGGACCGCCTTGGACCCCCACATCACCCCATCCCACAGGTGTGTCTCCCAACGGCCCCCAGGGTTGATTCTCAGGAGAGGAGGTCCGACCTGCCTTAGGGGGCCCAAGCAGGACCCCCGAAGCTCCACACCTTATTTCTGTGTCCCACCTAGCCCTTCCCTCGAGGCAGTGATTCTCACCTGGGAGTGGCCCTGCCCCCAGGGGACCCTGGGTGGTGGCTGGGGACATTGTGGTTGTTCTGACTTGGGGGTGCTCCTGGCATGGGGTGGACAGATGCTGTGTTGCCCAGGACGGCCCTACTCCAGAGAAGGATCCAGCCCTGATGTCCACAAGGCCCAGGGGAGACCCTGAATTCATTATTTGGGAAAAGGCTGGGCGCGGTGGCTCACACCTGTCATCCCAGTACTTTGGGAGGCCGAGGTAGGTGGATCACTTGATGTCAGGAGTTTGAGACCAGCCTGTCCAACATGAGGAGACTCCATCTCTACTAAAAATATAAAAATTAGCCAGGCGTGGTGGTGCACGCCTGTAATCCCAGGTACTCAGGAGACTGAGGCAGGAGAACTGCCTGAACCTGGGAGGTGGAGGTTGCAGTGAACAGAGATCGCACCACTGTACTCCAGCCTGGGAGACAGAGAGAGACTGTCTCAAAAAAAAAAAAAAAAAAAAAAAAAAAAATTGGGAAAACAATTGAGTGCAATTTCTGTTCACAGTAGGCACCAGAATAAGCTCCCAATGGGGCAGACAGTGTAAACCAGGGGGACCCCAGCTCCTGGGATTCTCCTCCTCTCTCCCTCCCCACTCAGGGTGTGGATTTCTTTTTTTTTTTTTGAGACGGGGTCTCGCTCTGTCGCCCAGGCTGGAGTGCAGTGGCCGGATCTCAGCTCACTGCAAGTTCCGCCTCCTGGGTTCACGCCATTCTCCTGCCTCAGCCTCCCGAGTAGCTGGGACTGCAGGCGCCCGCCACTACGCCCGGCTAATTTTTTGTATTTTTAGTAGAGACGGGGTTTCACTGTGTTAGCCAGGATAGTCTTGATCTCCTGACCTCGTGATCCACCCGCCTCGGCCTCCCAAAGTGCTGGGATTACAGGCGTGAGCCGCCGCGCCCGGCAGGGTGTGGATTTCATTGTGTGCAGCCTCCTGGGACCTCAGCAGGGCAGAGGATCATGGGACGCAGAGTCTCTTGGGGGTCTGTGGAATCCCATAACCCAGGGGGGCTCAACCAGGATGACTCTGCTCCCAGAGGACACTGGGCAATGTCTCGGGACATCTGTGGTTGTCACAACGGGGGGTGCTCCTGGCATGGAGTGGGTGGAGGCCAGGGACGCTGTCAGCACCCTGCAGTGCCCAGGTCGGTCCCACCCCAGGCCCCAATATCCACGGTGCCCTGGGGAGACCTCGGTTAGGTCCTGTCACAGTTGTGGTTCCATCAGCACCACTGCCCTTCTGTGCCCAGGAAGGGTCCCGCCCTCCTCCTGTCCCTTCCTCTCTGCACCCCAGCCTGGGTCCTTGACCTTCCCGGCTCTCAGCACTCTTGGACACACAGTCCCCACAAGAGCCTCTCTCAGGAGGATACAAATGACACTGGTTAGCTGGGCGCGGTGGCTCACGCCTGTAATCCCAGCACTTTGGGAGGCCGAGGCGGGTGGATCACCTGAGGTCAGGAGTTTAAGACCAGTCTGGCCAACATGGTGAAACCCCGTCTCTACTAAAAATATATATATAAAAAAAAAATTAGCCGGGCGTGGCGGCGGGCGCCTGTGATCCCAGCTACTTAGGAGACTGAGGCAGGAGAATCGCCTGAACCTGGGAGGCAGAGGTTGCAGTGAGCCGAGATTGCACCAATGTACTCCAGCCTGGGCGACAAGGGCAAAACTCTGTTTAAAAAAAAAAGAAACGATGCTGGCTTCTTTCTCTTCTTTGCACTCTGAAAAGCGCCTGACAGCAAAGTGCCCAGCACAGGCAGCTGCCCCGGGTCGACCCAAGAAACAGGAAACCCTGTTTCTGAGCTTCGACAGCTCTTCTGGGAGACCAGCGGGTAATCCCCTTCCTCCGACATTTCTCTGAGAAGTTTCTCTGCATTCTGCTTCTCAGAAAGAAACTGGGGTCGGGGGCAGGCATTCATGCCCTCCACCCACTCAGGGGTTTGCAGTAACACCCTTGGGATTTGCAGGTTCACACGGAGCCAGAGCCCTGAGTCACCGCAGCCCGGGAGCTGCCGGGGTCCCCACCTGCTCAGCCCCAGGAACACACATCTACAGCGGGTTCCTTTTACTTTTCTTTTTTTTTTTTTTGAGACGGAGTCTGGCTCTGTCACCCAGGCTGGATTGCAGTGGCGCCATCTCGGCTCACTGCAACCTCTGCCTCCCGGGTTCAAGCGATTCTCCTGCCTCAGCCTCCCAAAGTGCTGGGATTACAGGCGTGAGCCACCTCGCCCCGCCCCTTTTCCTTTTCTTTTAAATGACTAACACTCATGATTTCTGTTCAGCTGAAAGCTACACTCTTTCAATACCTACAACAGGGATTTTCCCCCTGGGCACTGTGGACAGTGGGGCCAGATCCTTCTCTGGGGTGGGGCCGTCCTGGGCACTGCAGGGTGCTGAGCAGCATCCCTGACCTCCGTGCACTCCATGCCAGGAGCAGATGCCCCCAGACATTAATGAGTGTACCCTGGTAGCGGAGGCAGAATCACTCCCAGGCTACACTGGAATCTTAGGGGATTCCACAGACCCCCAAGAGACTCTGCGTCTCACGATCCTCTGCCCTGCTGAGTTCCCAGGAGGCTGCACACATTGAAATCCACACCCTGAGTGGGGAGAGAGAGAGGAGGTGAGTCCCAGGAGCTGCGGTCCCTCTGGTTTTCACCATTGGCCCCATTGGGAGTTTATTCTGGTGTCCAGTGTGAGCAAGAGACAGATTCAATATTTTCTTTCTTTCTTTTTTTTTTTTTTTTTTGAGACAGAGTCTCTGTCACCCAGGCTGGAGTGCAGTGGTGTGATCTCGGCTCACTGCAAGCTCCGCCTCCCGGGTTCACGCCATTCTCCTGCCTCAGCCTTCCGAGCAGCTGGGACTATAGGCGCCCGCTATCACGCCCGGCTGATTTTTTGTATTTTAGTAGAGACGGGGTTTCACCATGTTGGCCAGGATGGTCTCGATCTCCTGACTTCGTGATCTGCCCGCCTTGGCCTCCCAAAGTTCTGGGATTACAGGTGTGAGCCACCGCGCCCGGCCCAATATTTTTCAAATAATGAACACAGGTCTCTCCTGCTCTGTATTCTGGACATTGGGGCTGGATCGTTCTCTGGGGTGGGGCCGTCCTGGGCACTGCAGGGTGCTGAGCAGCGTCCCTGACCTCCACGCACTCCATGCCAGGAGCAGATGCCCCCAGACATTACCGAGTGTACCCTGGTGGTGGGGGCAGAATCACTCCCAGGCTACACTGGAATCTCAGGGGATTCCACAGACCCCCAAGAGACTCTGCTGAGTTCCCAGGAGGCTGCACACACTGAAATCCACACCCTGAGTGGGGAGAGAGAGGGGAGAATCCCAGGAGCTGGGGGTCCCCCTGGTTTACACCATTGGCCCCATCGGAGTTTATTTTCCAGTGTCCAGTGTGAGCAAGGGGCAGATTCAGTATTTTTCAAATAATGAACCCAGGACTCTCCCACTCTGTATTCTGGACATTGGGGCTGGATTGTTCTCGGGGCTGGGGCCGTCCTCGGCACTGTAGGGTGCTGAGCAGTGTCCCTGGCCTCCACCCACTCCATGTTGGGAGCACCCCGTAGTTGTGACTACCAGAAATGTCCCCACACTCTACTCAGGATCCCAAGAGAACCACTCCCAAGCATTACAGAGGTCACACTTTTTTGTTTTGTTTTGAGATAGGTTTCATTTCTGTCGCCCAGGCTGGAGTGCAGTGGCACGATCTTGGCTCACTGCAACCTCTGAGTCCTGGGTTCAAGTGATTCTCCTGCCTCAGTCTCCCTATAGTAGCTGGAACTGCAGGTGTGCACCACCACGCCTGGCTAATTTTGGAATTTTTGGTAGAGATGGGCTTTCGCCATGTTGGTCAGGCTGGTCTTGAATTCCTGACCTCAAGTGATCTGTCCACCTCGGCCTCCCAAAGTGCTGGGATGACGGGCACGAGCCACCACGCCCAGCCCAGGTCACACTTTTGAACCCTTCAGTGGGCTCATTTTAAGTGAATTTTTAGCCTAAGTGTCAACTGTCTAGTTATTTAAACCTTCCCACCCAAGCCTCCTTGGTCCAGAGAGGACCTGAAGCTCATCCATAAACAACACAAGCAGCACTGCAAATCTGGGAATGGAGGAGACGGTGAAGGCGGTATTTGGGGGTTGGGTAGGGTGGGGGAAACAGCAAGGAAAAATCAAAGGATGGTTAGCCAAATGAGAATGGCGTTCGTGTGTGTAAGGGCGGGCCCCTGTTTAAGTGTAGGTAATTTTCAACTCAAGAAAAAGCATGTGTATTGAATGCAGTGGGTTGAATAGTGTCCAGCAAAAGCTCACATCCTCCTGGAAGCTCAGCATGCAACCTTCTCAGAGATAGGGTCTCTGCAGATGGAAGATGACAGGGATCTTGGCATGAAATCATCATCCTGTGTGTACGGTGGGCCTTAAATCCAATGACTGGTGTCCTTTTAAGAAGGAGAGACACAGGCCGAGTTTGGTGGCTCACACCTGTAAACCCAGAACTCTGGGAGGCCAAGGCAGGAGGATCGCTTCAGGCCAGGAGTTCGAGACCAGCCTGGCCAACATGGTGAAACCCCATCTCTACCAAAAATACAAACGTTAGCCAGGTATGGTGGTGTGTGCCTGTAATCCCAGCTACTTGGGAGGCTGAGGCATGAGAATTGCTTGAACCCAAGAGGTGGAGGCTGCAGTGAGCCAAGATGGTGCCACTGCACTCCAGCCTGGGTGGCAGAGCTCCACTCTGTCTCAAAACAAACAAACACCAAGAAGGAGAGATTTAGAGACACAGAGGAGAGGACATGGCTGTGTGGGGATGGAGGCAGAGACTGGAGTGACACGGCCACAAGCCAAAGAGCCCCCAGAAGCTGGGAGAAGCAGGAAGGACCCTGCCCCTGGAGTCTCTGGAGGGAACCCAGCCCTGCAGACACCTTGATCTCAGACTTTTGGCCTCCAGAACTGGGAGAGGAGACTGTTATAAAATGTCTTTTATTTAAAGCCCTGCAATCTGTAGTAATTTGCATGGCACCCTAGGAAATAATACATTGGTCATTAAAAAAAAAAAAAAAAAAAAGAATCAGGCCAGATGCAGTGCTCATGCCTGCAATCCCAGCACTTTGGGAGGCTGAGGCAGGAGGACCACTCGAGACTAGGAGGTTGAGACCACCGTGGTCAACATAGTGAGACCCTTTCTCGAAATGGAACGAAATGAAATAAATACAATAAAATATCAGCGGAGCTTCTGTGTTTCCCTGTAGCTGTGACAACGGAAGACCCTGAGGTGGAGAGGATGACGCCTTCCTGTTGGAATCACGGGCTCAGACTATATGGGAAAAGCAGAGAACACACGTACAACCCTCACACAATGCGTGCGCCCTGCAGGCTCAAAAACCACAGCTGTGCCAGGCACAGTGGCTCACACCTGTCATCCCAGCATGTTGGGAGGCTGAGGCGGGTAGATCACGAGGTCAGGAGATCGAAACCAGCCTGGCCCACATGGTGAAACCCGGTCTCTACTAAAAAAACACAAAAAGCTGGACGTGGTGGCATACGCCTATAATCCCAGCTACTCGGGAGGCTGAGGCAGGAGAATTGCTTGAATCGGGAAGGCAGAGGTTGCAGTGAGCCGAGATCACACCACTGCACTCCAGCCTGGGTGACACAGTGAGACTCTGTCTAAAACAAAAAGTTAAATTAAAATAAAAAATAAAAATAAATAAATAAATGATAGTAGAAAACAACAACTTAAAAATTAAAAGATCAGGCTGGGAGCAGTGGCTCATGCCTGTCATCCCAGTGCTGTGGGAGGCTGAGGCGGGTGGATCACGAGGTCAGGAGCTCGAGACCAGCCTGGCCCACATGGTGAAACCCCGTCTCTACTAAAAAAAATACAAAAATTAGCTGGACGTGGTGGCACACGCCTGTAATTCCAGCTACTTGGGAGGGTGAGGCAAGAGAATCGCTTGAATCCGAGAGGCGGAGGTTGCAGTGAGCCGAGATCATGCCATTGTACCATAGCCTGGGCAATAGAGAGAGACTCCATCTCAGAAACAAAAAGCAAAAACAAAACAAAAACCAAAGCTGTTTGCATCGAAGGAAGGGTCGGTTGGCTCCTTCCCTCCAGGCCTGAATCCATGAGAACTGCAGAAATTTAGGATTAGGAACCAGTTCGCCCAGGGTTCCTAAACCCTGCAATCACTGGGGCAGGCCCGTCCCACTTGGAATAACCTGATTAAGTGGTCTGGGGTGTGTTGGGCACAGGGCACTTAAGACTTCAGGTGACAGTTACCAGCAGCTCAGGGTGGAGCCTGTGTGAGGCCAGCCCTGGGTCCTACAGGAAGCGTAGGAGTCTAATGTCCTCAGTGCTTCTGTGGGGGATGGGCGGAATGATGTGTACAAACATTTTACACTATGGTAGAGGCCGGGCGTGGTGGCTCACGCCTGTAAACCCAGCACTCTGGGAGGCTGGGGCAGGTGGATCATCTGGGGTCAGGAGTTGGAGACCAGCCTGGCCAACATGGCGAAACCCTGTCTCTACTAAAAATACAAAAATTAGCTGGGCGTGGTAGCGGGCACCTGTAATCCCAGCTACTCGGGAGGGTGAGGCAGGAGAATTGCTTGAACTGGGGAGGCGGAGGTTGCAGTGAGCCAAGATTGCACCACTGCACTCCAGCCTAAGCAACAGAGTGAGACGCTGCAAAAAAAAAAAAAAAAAAAAAATTAAAATTAAAAATAAATAGATAAATGATAGTAGAAAACAACAATTTAAAAATTAAGAGATCAAATTCCGCCCTTACGGAGTTTTCTGTGCAGAGTGTGAGGGGAAAGGAAGCATTCTTTTTATTTTATTTATTTATTTTATTTTACTTTTAAGGAGGGATTAAGACCCACAAATAGCCAATTACCTTGGATTTCACAGGTGGTAGATCATGAGCACACCTTTTCTGTAAACAATCAGAGAGTAGACACTTTGAATCTGGGGGCCAGAAGGTCTCTGTGGACACTGTTTATCTCTGCCCAAGTAGTGAGAAAGCAGTTGTGGATTATATGTAAATGAGTGGGTGGGGCCATGTGCCAATAAAACTTTATTTGTAAAAACAAGCAGAGGGCCAGATTTGACACATGCCCAGGCTGTGTCTGCAGAACCCTGAGCTGTGGAGATGAACAGCCTCTGAAGTTAAGGACTGGCAGTTCCTCAAAAGGTTAAACACAGTTTTCATGTGACCCAGCAATTCCAGGCCTAAGTATCTGTCCAAGAGAAATGAAAGTTAGGTTTACACAGAAACTTGTATAGGAAAGTTCACAGATGCATGAGTCATAACAGGCAAAACTGCAAACAGCCCAAATGCCCGTCAACGGATGAATGGATAAGCACAATGTGGTCCATTTGTTTAACGGAACAGTATTCAGCCATCAAAGGAAGGAGGCTCAGACACAGGCCACGGCATGGATGCACCTTGAGGACGTCACGCTCAGTGAGAGAAGCCAGACACAAAAGGCCATGCAGTGTGTGATCCCATTTCTTTTTTTTTGAGACAGAGTCTCACTCAATCACCCAGGCTGGAGTGCAGTGGCACAATTTCAGCTCACTGCAAGCTCCGCCTCCTGGGTTCAAGGGATCCTCCTGCCTCAGCCTCCCGAGTAGCTGGGACTACAGGCGTGCGCCACCATGCCCGGCTAATTTTTGTATTTTTAGTAGAGACAGGGTTTCACCATGTTGGCCAGGCTGGTCTCGAACTCCTGACCTCAGGTGATCTGCCTGTCTCGGCCTCCCAAAATGCGGGGATTACAGGCGTGAGCCACCGCGCCCAGCCGTGTGATTCCATTTCTATGAAATGTCCAGGACAGGCCCACCACAGAGGCTGGAAGTGGATGCGTGGGTGCCGGTAGCTGGGGGAGGGGATAGAAAGTGACCGCTAATGGGGTTGGGGTTTCCTTTGAGGGGAAGGAATGTCCTGGTCTGATAGTGGTAATGGTTGCCCAATCCTGCGAATATACTGAAAACATTAAATTGCATCACTTCAATGGACGAGTTCTATAGTATGTGAATTACATTTCAATTAAGGAGGAAAAAAGGAATAAAGAGAGATGTCATGGCAGAGACAAGGTCCTAGCCCAGAGGGGTGGTGCGGGTGCGGGTGCGGATGTGGAGTTGGAAAGGCTGTGGGGGCTGACTGTGTGCAGAGGCCTGGGCGGGGGCAGCACCCTGAGTTCAGAGCTGGGACGTGGGTGTGGAAGAGTGCAGGGGCAGGGGGCCCGGTGGCCGGAGCCAGGCCAGAGTCGAGTCAAAGATGGCCTTGAGGCCAGGTGCAGTAGCTTACACTTGTAATCCCAGCACTTTGGGAGGCCGAGGTGGGTGGGTCACCCGAGGTCAGGAGTTCGAGACCAGCCTGGCCAGCATGGTGAAACCCCCCACTCTACTAAAAACAAAAATTAGGCGGGCATGGTGGTGTGCACCTGTAATCCCAGCTGCTTAGGAGGCTGATGCAGGAGAATTGCTTGAACCTAGGATGTGGAAGTGGCATTGAGCCAAAATCGCACCACTGCCCTCCAGCCTGGGTGACAGAGCAAAAAAAAAAAGAGGCCTTGGCTGCTTTGTGGAGAGTTTTAGCCCCTTACTGGGGCCGGAAGTAGTCTCAGCGGTAAGCGGGATCTGTTGAGGGTGGAGGGGACGCCTTCAGCGTCTCATTATGACATCTGCCATTCCCCATCCATAGAAAATACTACTTTATGACCATGTTGGCGGAAGAATAAATATGAGACAGGTGGATGGTATTCTTCTGACTTTAAAGGAAATTAAAGGCTGGGCGTGGTGGCTCACGCCTGTAATCCCAGCACTTCGGGAGACCAAGGCAGGTGGATCACCTGAGGTCAGGAATTCGAGACCAGCCTGGCCAGCGTGTCGAAACCCTGTTTCTACTAAAAAATACAAAAATTAGCCGGATGTGGTGGTGGGCACCTGTAATCCCAGCTACTTGGGAGGTTGGGGCAGGAGAATCACGTGAGCCTGGGAGGCGAAGGTTGCAGTGAACTGAGATGTCACCACTGCACTCCAGCCTGGGCGACAGAGAGAGACTCTGTCTCAAAAAAAAATACATAAATAAAATGAAATAAATAAGTAAAATAAATAAATTGAGGCTGGGTACGGTGGTTCACACCTGTAATCTCAGTGCTTTGGGAAGACCAAGGTGGGAGAATCCTTTGGGTCTAGGAGCACGAGACCAGCCTGGATAACATAGCAAGATCTCGTCTCTGCAAAAAAAATGTAAAAATTAGCTGAGTGTGGTGGCACGTGGCTGTGAACGAGCTACTTGGGAGGCTGAGTGGGAGGACAGCTTCAGCCCTAGGAGGTCCAGGCTGCAGTGAGCCATGACTGTGCCATGGCACTCCAGCCTGGGTGACATAGAGAGACTCTATCCCGTCTCTACTAAAAAAACAAAAATTAGCCGGGCGTGGTGGCATGTACCTGTAGTCCCAGCTACTCAAGAGGCTGAGGCAGGAGAATCGCTTGAACCCGGGAGGCGGAGGTTGCAGTGAGCCGAGACCGCGCCACCGCACTCCAGCCTGGGTGACAGAGCGAGACTCTGTCTCAAAAATCAATCAACAAATCCATCCATCAATCAATCAAATAAATAAAGGAGATATTTGGACACAGATGCACACAGGAGAGAGAATGCTGCATAGATAAGAGATTGGGGAGACAAGGCAGAGATTGGGGGTGTCACTTCCACAAGCCAGGGAAGGCCAAGGATCTCCAGCCACCACCAGGAGCCAGGAGTGGCCCTGGAACAGATTCTCCCTCCTGGCTTCGGAAGAACCCAGCCCTGCCTACACCTTGGCCTTGGACTTCCGGCCTCCAGAACAGAGAGAGAATGCACCTGCGGTGTCTAAACGGCCGGGTCTGAGAACCTTGTAAGAGCAGCTCCACGAAACTCACACAAAGTCCTAAGAGGTGGCTCAGCCTGGCTCCGGGGGAAGGGTCTGAGACAGCAGACCAGAATTTGGGCCACGGCGATGGTCGGGGGACACCTCCTTCCCCTTCCACCCCCACCACTAAAGGACTGGATAGAGGTTGTGAGGCCGGGGTTGGCAACATTTTCCTATAAAAGGCCAGAGAACAAACTTCTCTGGCTTTGTGGGTCAGATGGTCTCTGTTGCAACTGCTCAACTCAGCCGCAGAGGCAGGAGAGCCGTTGTGGACGATTTCTCAATGAGTGGGCATGGTGGGTGCCAATAAAACTTTATTTACAAAGAACACACTGTTGCTGGGCATGGTGGCTCCAGCCTGTAATCCCAGCACTTTGGGAGGCCGAGGCAGGCGGATCATTTGAGGTCAGGAGTTCAAGAACAGCTTGACCAACAATGGTGAAACCCCGTGTCTACTAAAATTACAAAACAGCCAGGTGTGGTGGCACACACCTGTAGTCTCAGCTACTCGAGAGGCTGAGGCAGGAGAATCGCTTGAATCCAGAAGGCGGAGATTCCAGCGAGCTGAGATTGCGCCACTGCACCCCAGCCTGGGCAACAGAGTAGGACTCGGTCTCAAAATAAAACAAAACACAAAAACAATAACAAAAAACCCACACTGTCCATCATGGGCCCTTGCTGGCTGACCCCTGCTCTAGAAGCATCTTGAGTTTAAGTCACTGGTTTGACCGTGATCATTTCTGTAGTGATGCTTCTCCAAAACACACCTTCTCCATCTGCAGGTTTATTTCTTCTCAGTTGTCCTCGATTTTGTGTGTGTGTGTGTGCGAGAGAGGGTCTCACTCTGTCACCCAGGCTGGAGTGCCATGGTGCAATCATAGCTCACACAGCCTCCACCTCCCGGGCTCAAGCGACCCTCCTGCCTCAGCCTCCTGAGTAGCTGGGACTGCAGGTGCACACCATCACACAGGCTAATTTTTTCTTTTTTTTTTTTTTTTTTTTTTTTTTTTT